>NW_006768784.1:1059679-1061702 GCF_000204055.1 Melampsora larici-populina 98AG31
CGACCCGAGCCGGTCGGAGTCAGCGAGGGACTTACTACAAACTCGTACACTTCATAAGGTGAGAGTTGAGCCTTTTGCAGGGAGGAAACTTCAAATCCCTCTGCACCATTACCTGCCAAATGAAAGACCTCTTGACCAAAGAGATGAAATACGCGCCAGAGTCGTACGCATATTGTACAGCTTGATTTCATTAGCCATTCACCGGTGCTTTAGCTTTAAAATGTGTGTAAAGTTGGAGTTTCATCTTACATGCTGTAGTTGTATGTATACCCACTGCGGAGCGAAAACCGGGGACCAAACGTTTTGGACAGTCAAAAAGCTTGGCTAAATCTCACGCGCGTGACGCGTCTGAAATTTTGTTTTGTGATTTTTGCAGCACTCACATTTCTACGCATACATATTCATCTAATCTGATCTGCGCATATTGTGACAATTTGAGTATGCCTTTGACTCGCAGTAAGTCTTTGGGCACCTTAAACCTGTCTGAGAAGGGGCAGCAGCCCACGCAAGGCCACCAAAGCAAGAAGCCGGTATTCATAAATTCGATTTTCAAAGGAACTCGGGCAGCCAGGAAGGCTCTGATTGAAGAAAACTTCCGCAAACACTACGGTTTCGAGCCGCGTCCATTGCAAGTGGAATGTGTCCTTTGGCTTATTGAGAAATGGAACCCATTTCTTCGGGCTGGAACTGGATTTGGAAAATCCAAGGTGCCTGAGATGTTTATTGCCACATATCCTCGCTCTAGTAAGGCAATGGTGATGATAATGAATCCGTTAGATGCACTAGGAAACAATCAGGTATCTCTTGACTGTTTTATATTTATCCTACAATCTCATGATTCACTATGCTTACGGTTGGTTTCTTCAATTAATATAGGTGGAAGAAAAAATTGCGGCAGGTTTCACTGCTGTAAACCTCACAAAAAAAACCTTTTCAAAAAAGGTTTGCAAAGAAATTCTAGATGGGAAGTATCAGTTCATCTACTTGGTGAGCTCTTATCATTTCCCAACAAAACTTTGCGCCATGAAATTCTGACCTTGATTGATTGTCTCAGAGTCCGGAAATTTTTCTCAACAGCCCGTTGTTCACAAAATCATATTTCAACCCAATTTTCCAAAGAAGATTGGTATTGAAAGTTGTTGACGAAGCCCACCTTATCTACTGCTGGGGTCTTGTAGCAAGTGGAGTCGCGCGAACCATGAGCACCTTCAAAAAACTTCAAGATATTGGAGTCTTTAGGCCAAGCTACGGAAATCTATATGGACGCTTCCTCGCAACCGATCACGCTCCCATTTTGCTCATGTCTGCTACTTGTCGGCCCAAAGCTATGGACACAATCAAGAAGAATTTACGGCTTGGCGACCATAACCTCAAGTTAGAAACCGCTGAACTGGTTCGACAAGAAATTCGCCTAATTAGAATAACTCTAAAGCACCCTCTGAAGAGCGCGAAGGATCTTAGACAGTTCTTTGGTGATGCACGTTTGATTCCCGATGGCAACCTTCCCCCAACTCTTATCTATTCTGGCACCCAGAACGGAACGGCAGAGACCTTAACTCATGTCAACATAGCACGTGGCCGACCTGAAAACTCACGAAATGGGATGAGCACCTGCGCGCGTCGATACCATGCGGCTACAGGACCAGATGATAAGGCAGATCGCGAGGAGCATTTTGTCAAATCTCATTTTCCAATCATGTGCTGTACAATGGCGTTGGGTCTAGGCCAAAATTGGAAGTTAGTACGTCGAGTCATAGTTATGGGAAGGATGGATCCCGCGGCGGTGGTGCAAATGTTTGGCCGGTGTGGCCGTGATGGTCGGCCTGGTGTTGGTATCCTTTTGGTTGAAGAGACGCGATCAGGTGCTGGGGCAAAAAATAAGCCAAATGCCTTTGGACCTTCCAAAGATATGTCAGATGACGATAGGATGGATGCGCTTGCAATAACCCCGGTTTGTCTCAGAGTAGCAATAGCTGTAGACAACTAGTGAGTACAATTTTCTTAGACTCGTCTATTTGACAAA
>NW_006768784.1:1061802-1064459 GCF_000204055.1 Melampsora larici-populina 98AG31
GATTTGAAGTGTTGGCATATACTATAGCTTTGATGACAGGATTACATAGAAGAGGTGGCTCGACAGAAGGATCTCAATCTCCATCCTTGTCTATGCTCAAATTGTGAGCCACAAATGGCCATGAAATCATCCACGAGCAGCACCATGCATCAAACAACAACATGAGTGATATAATAACGAGCACTTTCAATGAGACCATCAGTCACGCCACTTGCTGCCCAAATCCAGCTCTCGACGACGGACCGAATCTTAAAACAATGTTGACATGTCCACCAAAAGATCGAATCAGATCTATGATCATCATGAAGGATCTAGTGTCGCAATTAATTTTGGATTTTAATACTTTATACACCAAGGAATGTGATGAATATGAAATGGAATTGGACTGCAAAGACATATTCGATAAGGAAAAGCATGCTTGGCCAATTGCAAAAAATGCAGACATAATATCTCAAGGGGTTTCACTACGAGGAATTTTTGGAAGCGAGGCAATGGATGGTATGTTTGATTGCATTGTAAATTGCATCAAGAAGTGGGAACACTCTAATCTCTATGCACAACATCAAAAAGTAATTGCTCAACTCACTAGTGCACGAACTACTGCTGCAAACAAAAAATGGGAGAAGGAGAAGACGGATAAACTAAAAAGAGATTCTGCAGCTGCTGAACTTGATGGACCGCCACCCTCACGTCCAAAGAATGCACCTGCACCACCACAAAATGACGCTGATGATGACTGTGAGATGGCCGATGGCAACATGTCCTGTGCACCCACTATCTCACCTGCGCCACCACAATTCGAATCAAGAATTGATCCACGTTTGACCAGCGGGACTAATTGCTAATGAATCAGAGCTCCATGGCCCCAACTGGAATACAACAAATGCATGTGTAAGTAATTCTAGCATGTATATGCAAGAAGTAAATTGACTGACCGGGCGGATCATTGGACACATCTGTAGGTTCATACTCGTCGACCGTATTTGGGATGTTTTCGGTCTGGGTGCTTCCCCATCTGTAACGCGAGTGCCGGTTGTGGGTGTACTCATCATAAAATATTTCTTGAAATTTTTGGAAACCGGTCTTAAACAGATCAGGTATCGGGGAAGGTTGTGGCGAGCGGTTATAGGTTGAGAAGGTTCTGTCGGCCATTCGAATGAAGGATTGCATTGTCTTCTTAGTGATATATATCTTCTTGGTTTGATATATACAATTCAAACCCGCCTTGATCTTGAGAAGGGCCATCAATTTTTGGAACTGTAAATAGTTCCTTATTAGTATACATACTCACACCATTCTCAGTTCTAGAAGAAAGATTAAAATTTACTAGTTTAACATTGAGTGAGTACCTGGCAGCAAGCCTTTGAATTTTGGTTCCTGAGCCCTACAGGATGTACATTAAGACCAGTCAGCAACCTTTGATGTGAGAAACATTAATCAGATCAAAGGTACATACCGCATTGTTGAAGAAGTATTTCAACCACCAGATCTTGCGCTCAAGATGTAAATCTTTAGGCTCAAATCTTTGAGCTGCACCTCGCGCCGAGATCATCAAAGAATGTTTTATGACATGTGCAAGACCAGGAGGTAAATAATGCTCAAGTAGTAAAATGAGCCGGGGAAGATGCTGAGCATAGTGAGAGAGGCCTGGTGCGCCATGAGACATCACAGCCCAGCGCTTCCACATCAAAATCAGTCGGCCAATATCACCAGCCTTTGTGGCCTGATCAGCTTCAACATATGAGGCAAGATCTCGTAGGCGCAGACGTAAATTATAGCCACGAATATCACTAGCTCCTTTAGCAGCTTTGCGAGAGCTTTTGGTGAAGTACTTTGCATGAGTCTCTTCAAGGATTGACTTAGCTGTCGCATTGTCCAAGAGATCTGGAGTAGGTGACCGTGTCTTTATCACCTCACTGTTTGCAAAAGGATGGCACTGTCAACAATGAGATACAAACAAGGACAAAGCGGGAGAAAATAGTGAACTGACTTTAAGCACCACACCATCGTGGCGAAATGAGTGTGATTGATCATACGCATGATCAGGCCAAAGTCTTTCTTGGAAGCTGGTCGTTCAGTCTTTCCTGCTAATGATTCCCAGCTCTTTGAAAAAGGCATGTCTTTATCATCTTCAGCGTGACCCCACCCACCTAGTATGTACCAGTGTCCTACATTCCACATCGTGTGCGCTGCACCAGGTATAGTTAAATAATTGATCATACTCTCGTACTTTCTACCTGCTGGCTGAAGCTTGGATCTACAACTCTCCAAGTTTATGCAAGTCCCAACGTCTCCTTCAACAACTTGCAGATCGCCAGGATGATCTTTCAAAGGTCGACCGGTGATAGTAGCCACATGATCAAGAACCTGTCCAACGCCTTCGGCCGAACCAGAAGATATGTCCATCAAAGGTAACATCATCACATGTGCTTTTTCAACTGGAAGGGGTTCCACAGCGGGTGGAGTTCGCAATAGGTTTGGCTGCTTGTCTGGGGTGGTCTCTCGATTGTTTGTGATGATGTAATCTAAGTAAGCCTGAGAAAGTTGAGCCTTGGTAGTTGCTTCCCATTGAGCCCGAGCTTTCTTGTCTGGTAGGAAGCTTTTAACGTCGACATCCTTGGTTTCTGCTTTTTGCATAGCTTCAACAAAACCATCCA
>NW_006768784.1:1064559-1068823 GCF_000204055.1 Melampsora larici-populina 98AG31
ATACGTGAGTCGGCTTCCATCTAGAGTAATGAATCCGTTCTTGAATGTCAAAATTGTCTAAGATTAAAGGCGGCCGTATCTTGTAATCCATCGAAACTTTTTCTTGAAGGATTGATAGCGCAGCTTTAGTCAGGCGCCTGATTGTGCGTAGAGCAGAAGCACGCGAAGCAGTGAGGCCAATTGCTTGAAGATAATGATGCACTCGTTCGCTGGCCCCAGCCGCCAAAAAAGTGACAGAGTTTTCAAGCTGGAAACCATTGATTGCACGATTGCTTACATAAGCTATCATAAAACATACAGTGGTTGCAACCTGCAGATTTCAAATATGTTAGTTATCATGTTGTGCATTGTTGAAGTTAAATTGCACGTACAGTATCAAAACGAGATTTAAGTCTCTCTAACTTTGAGCTGCTCCTTCCATAACTTTTGTCTTCAAAGTCGCAGGCCATCACCTCCTCATCTAACTCTTGTTGATCTAAATGAGCTGCCACAACAACATCGTCCTCGGCTCCACCACGGTTGATACGCTCAGTTTCAAGTTCTTTTGTTGAGCTTGAATCTGACTCTGTTGACGCTTCTGAATCATGATCTTCATGCTGTTCTGGTTCAGGTAAAACAGTTCCGGAAGGGTCGAGAGGTTCTGGTGCCCCTGTGTTTGATTCATCTTGTATGATAATGTCGCCATCGTTCAAACTGTCACTATCAGAGTTATGAATATCTTGCAGGTCTTCGGTGTCCGCCACATTGGAGGCCTCTAGTTGTGTTGCGGGTCTTCCAGCGGACAAGCGATGGCGAATAAGTTTCCACAAGAAGCCCATTCCAATTTGAATCTTGGAGGCACGCTCCGCAGACTTGTCCATGTTGAAGAAAGAGGGCTTCAGAGACCGCACAGGCTCATTTGCTGGGTACCACCTTTGTCGCCAATGACGAGATGCCTCTGCATCTACTATCTTCTTTGCCTGCATACGGTGATATATGACGATAAGTGATGTGAAATAACTGTGACAGCTTGATCTGAATACGTACCTCTGCAAGTATATATGCTTTCCAAAGTAGCTTTCCTTCGCGCTTTTTGCAAGCAAGCCGTTTTATAGCATTCAATACAGTCAAAGTTGAGGGCCATCCACGTGGTATTCCCCAGTATGAGCGAGCTCTTTTCAAAATTCCCGCGTCGTCTTCGGCAGTCAAGAATGTCTTCATGATGTGTTTCATCGTCCATCCACAGGGTGAATCCCGCAGATTCTCAACCAGCGCCACTGTGTAGTCAATCATTGATTGAGATATCTTGTAGTTTTCATCAGGTACCAAAGTCATCTTGATGATAATTGTTGTGTCGATAGAAGCAATGAGTCAAAAAAAGGGAATTTAAGGAAGCTACAAGATGTGTTTGACAAATTGTATATGCGTAAAGGGAAAAGATCAAAATACAAACAAGGTTGGCTGGAAAATTTGATATGAAGCAAGAGGAGTATGCCTATGAATAATTTCCTACGCGTACAGAAGTACTGAAAGGAAAAAATCAAAATACAAACAAGGTTGGCTGGAAAATTTGATATGAAGCAAGAGGAGTATGCCTATGAATAATTTCCTATGCGTACGGAAGTACTGAAAGGAAAAAATCAAAATACAAACAAGGTTAACTGGCAAATTTGATATCAAGCAAGGGGAGTATGCCTTTGAATAATTTCCTACGCGTACGGAAGTACTGAAAGGAAAAAATCAAGATAACAAGGAGGTTGGCTGGGAAATTTAATATCAGGCAATGGGAGTATACCTTTGGATGATTCTCTGCGCGTACGGAACTACTCAAGGAAAAGATCCAAATAACAAGGAGGTTGGCAGGAGGATGTATTATCAAGTGTGGTGGGCTGAGATGGTAATGTACCAAAACACCTCAATACTGCAACCCAGCCCTGGCGACAATAAGAATTGTACCTCGTGGTCGCAAGGGCCTGGAATGGATGCCTTGTGGATCTATTTTCAAAAAACCAGCCCTTGCGACGATTAACTTATCGTCGCAAGGGCCTGGAATGGATTTCTTGTTTATTAATCATCAAATAAACCAGCCCTTGCGACAATCAGGAGTGCACCTTGATCGTCGCATAGGCCTGAAAAGGATGGTTTGTGGAACTATCATCAAACAAACCAGTCCTTGTGATGATGAGGGGTGTGCCTTAATAGTCGCAAGGGCCTCGAATCCCTCTATAGAATGATGTATATGGTATGATTTAATGTTATTCACTTCATAGATGGGCTTTATTCATTTCTTTTGAGCACATGATGCGAAAGCTCAAAGAACTCTAAGGCATTAGAAGCAACAAGGACTTTTGATCATGTACAATAGCCACTTTTCGTTGCAAAAAAATGACCTAAAGACACACATTTTATTGACTTTCACTATGATTTACCGGTGTACTCTAATGTTCCTTTATTAAATGGAAGTCAAAAGCTCTTGTCCAGCACACAAGAGGACAGAAACATGTCAGATGATCAGAAGAAAACATTGCTTTTGTTCATATGCAGAACTCGACTTTAGTCCAATGCAGTATGATCCAAACAGACGATGGCTTATTACTTTTCATCATAAGCCATCAAATCATGTTTCAACATTGATTGATTTCATTATTCATTTGGAAGCATTCAAAGTGGGATTATTTTGCTTCACGATACAAATAATGAGAAATCTCTTGCTTCACGATATGAATATTGATTGATCTAGATCCTAAGCTACTGCTTTTTGTCAAAAAGTTATTCACAATTTTCTTTGAGTGACCGTCCGCTGGAATTCCGATCTTGATGTCTGGGCATTATCGGACGTGGATCGGTTCTTGAGGCTATTGCAGCAATGAATCATTTGTATCTAAGAGGTGAATCAATGTTCTGGCGATGATTGACTGGGCGAGGTCAGTTACTTTATGTCCAGATATTTGTCAAAATGATTTGGTTGGACAATACCCTAGGCTTAAGGACCCAGAACTCGCAGCACGCTCACATGTGGCTTACATGCTACAGTGGTTCTGTAGGCTCAAACTTTACACACATTTTAAAGCTAAAGCACCGGTGAATGGCTAATGAAATCAAGCTGTACAATATGCGTACGACTCTGGCGCGTATTTCATCTCTTTGGTCAAGAGGTCTTTCATTTGGCAGGTAATGGTGCAGAGGGATTTGAAGTTTCCTCCCTGCAAAAGGCTCAACTCTCACCTTATGAAGTGTACGAGTTTGTAGTAAGTCCCTCGCTGACTCCGACCGGCTCGGGTCGGCGTGGGACTTATATAAGTTTAGCTTTTTCCAACATTTCTGAGATCGACTGTACTGTCGTTCTCGAAAAGCTTGTCCGAGTTTTCCCGCAAAACTCGAGCAATTTGGCGGAAAAACTTGGACAAGCTTTTCGAGGACAACAGTACAATGTGTGGAAAAGAACAACGAACAATCTTTTCCTTTGGCACCTCGGGGTACCTTATTCAACCACTTGAAGCAGTGAATACAGTGAGATTCCTTTATAAGCATGGTGATGGTTGCACCAAATCCCATGCTAATATAAAAAATGCTTCTTATTGGAACAGACCTAATAGCCTATAGGAGCATAAAAAATGCTCAAAATTATGCTATGCTTGAATGACATGCTTGGCACTTGCAACTATTGAAAAATATGTACTACAGAAACCTAGAAGCAAAAATTGACAGACAGTTTTTCAATTGATCTTGGCTTTTCTACTCAATGCAGCCTAATTTACTCCACTTCACCTACCTTTCTTCTCCTTTCTTGCATCACATAGAAGCATAAACACGTGAAAAAATCATGTTAAGCTTCTTTTTTCATGCTTCACATGAAATTATACAAGCATATCAGTCAAAACCTGAAGCATATGCTTAAAATGCTTATAAATCCAAATTTACTGCCCACCAAAAATGGTTACATCATTTTTGATGCTTATCAAAAAATATGCTTGTAAAGGCAATGCTTAAAAAGGAATCCCACTGTAGAATGTACCATACTGCTGCTTCCAGCATCAACCCCCTCATCTCGACCCATCTCGCGCATCTCCCCATCTCGGTACCCCAAATATACACTTACCGAGAAGTTTTTTGAAATTTCATACATACAACTTAGCCAGACAAGGCTTAAGAGCCCTATGGCACACCGGACTTTGTCCTCATCCACCTCCAACTCAATCGACTCACCACTACAACTCAACTCACCACAACTCAACTCAAACCCGCATAACCGAACGTTTTTATAGGTATCAAAGGACACATTTGA
>NW_006768784.1:1070173-1071385 GCF_000204055.1 Melampsora larici-populina 98AG31
TAAGCAGAAGGTAAGTAGAAAAAGAGGAGCAAGTCAGTAAAATATTGAAGCATTATTTTAGCAAAACTGACTGACTGATCAGTTCGGACAGGGCTTCTCGACACCTTCCTCTGTCTGTGTAAGCATAGCAATATCAGTAGATGAATGATTAATCGTCAAAGTGAAAGTTAATATGTGACTTACCATCAAGTTTGGTTTTACTCAAATTGAGTAGCCCAGCCTGGGTCCCGGTGACAAATGCCTGTAATTGTGCGGCAATATGATTCTTTGGGTGACATATCCTGTCGTGCTCAACCCACTTCAGAGCGCGCGGTGTGGCTCGGACAACCTGGTACGAATCATCACCTAAGTAATTTGATACACCTATTATGGCGAAGTCGCCCTCATATGTCGCAGCCATATTGTTGGCCTGAATGTATGCGATAGTCAGTGAAAACTTCTTGCTATAAGTAAAAAAAACCGCTGACCTCGCCTTGCCACTTGAGCATGAAATTATTCACAGCTGCTCGAGCGCTTGCCAAAGACATGTTTTTGGCTCGGACGTTGCTGAGAAGTTCTGTTCTTGGTGTATTGGAATCAGTATGGGGTGTAGAATCGATCGGGTTGGGTGTAGTCACACTGTTCACGAGTTGATTCTGTACTTTGTACGAATCTTTCTCTGCCTGCGACTTCTCGCTCCATATACTCGAAGCCAATGTTGAACCTTTTCCATTTGCTACACCCGACGCTGGAAGATCATCACCGGTGAAGATTAGATGTCAATTTACTATAAAATATCATACAAACAAGTTACAGAACTTACTCTCTTTGATATTCCGCTACCTCCTCGCTTTTATACCACTGTTGATAGCTGTTTGGACCTCTCCGTACTGTCTTTTTGCCCCTGTGATGTCTTATGTCAGCGTATTGGTATTATAATATCCAACCAATCAAAAGATATTGACATACCATAGTTTACGAACTGCTTTGACTGAAACCTGATTATTTATGCAATTGATTGCCAATGCCTTGTCAAATTCATCGTGTAAAGCCAGGTAGTAATTTTTCAGGGCCGGTGGTACAGTATCCTTATTCTTAGCATGCTTTTCCGAAAGCATTCACAATTCGACAGAGGGCTTTTTCATCATATCCTCGGGTGTTGGGAGGTTTGATGGCCGTGGTTTTGAATTATCTCTTTCTCCTCTTAGCGAGTTAGGGAGAAAGTGATGACAA
>NW_006768784.1:1073581-1074740 GCF_000204055.1 Melampsora larici-populina 98AG31
AATTGAAGTAAGCTGGTGGCCAGATCGAAGGTCAGTGCCTGTGACCTATAAATGTGCTGTATTTTTCCCCAAATGGTAAAATAAACTAACTTGTCCCTGCCCAATTGGGGATATTGATATTCCCCAAACCGGTACGTATATTGTGAATCCGCTGGAGACCAATAATCCAGTAGCTTCATGACCTTCGAGATGAGAGATCCAAACATTTCTTGATGTCATAAATCGAATTGACTTGAGTAATTCAAGAGTAGAGAAATGTGAGATGTGAGTATTTCTTGAGTTCGTATTTCATGAGTGGTAAGTCGAGAATGGACATATCAGAGTATTATGTTTTTGATTGTATCCAGTTCGGGTCCCCGTCCATGTCGGGTCATGTACACATGACCCGGTGTACATGGTCCGAAATAGCGGACCATGTCAAATCAAGGACCAAGGCAAGTCCAGCTTGGGTCACAGGGCCCGATCCACATATCCCACTATAGCGGATATTGGGATATCCAAATATGTTACTCACATGTCAACTCAATAAGCTTAATACCCGATTTTATGAAGTTAAGCTGAGTAAGTTTCCAGATTACTGTTACAGCAGCACGAAGAAAGCAGAGGAGTTTGGCAAAAAGTGCATTGCTCGACTGTACATTGCTTAATACATTGCTCAGATCAGAAAATGAGAGAACTAATTAGAGAGATAAATGATAAAAGAGAATTAATCAAAGACAGAATTAACAAAACATTGAAATATTACAAGCATTGGATTCAAATATTCAATCGATGCTAATTGGTGGGCCATTTTTTTTCTTGCGCCGATTTTTATTAAGACTTTTCATATATTGGGCGTGTGATTCTATCGAATGTTGCCAAGCGTCGAGCCAGGATGAGGCCTCGGTTTTATGAAATCGTCTGCAGGTTGCGCAGACGCGTGGAGCTGGGAAGTTGGGTCGTGTGAAATCGAGCAGTAGAGAGACAAAGTGTTGGTTGGCCCAGGCAAGGACAATGGGAGGGTTCAGATTGTAGGGTGTTGTTATGAACTGGTTCTATTTCACTTGAGTGACATATTCACATTACATGTCACAAGCTCGAGAACCATCTTATAGTTGTAGATACATTGCCTGTACAGATTTTCCCTCATCCGACAATCCACATAGGAAGACTGGTAATA
>NW_006768784.1:1075015-1078063 GCF_000204055.1 Melampsora larici-populina 98AG31
ATCTGCATACGCTGAACCGAATCCACCAGAACCTTATCTTACTTACTAAAAACTCTGTCGATCCCGACTGTGATCCCTGGACTAGCAAACGCAACCACGTCTCCATCTTACCGTGCTCCTTTAGAGGAGGAGGACTCTGATAGTGAAACTCCGATCCCTTTTCTCGACGCCGATTCTAGCCTTACCGGTAGCGAGATCGATATGTCTGACACCAACATGACCTCTCTCGAAGACATACAACGCAAGCTTGCGGAGCTTTCCACCTCATTGGCTGAAGAACGCCTGATGCAAGGACAAGCTGAAGCCAGATACCAGCAGTCCGAAGCTCGTTTAGCGGCGTTGGAATCCCGAGGCCCATCTGCACCTGCTGCAGCCACTCAACCACCCACTGCGCCACAGCCACCACCAGCTGAACCGGTCCTGAAGGGCCCCAAAGTCTCGACGCCCGATAAATTCAACGGCGCTCGAGGCGAACCCGCAGAGATCTTTGCGAGTCAAGTCCAGCTCTATATGCTGGCACACCCCTACCTCTTCCCCGACGACCGAAGTAAGGTGGTTTTCTCGCTGTCTTACCTCACGGGAGCAGCCAGCAGTTGGGCGCAACCCTTGACAAAGGAGTTATTCGACCCCGCTACCGCCCACCTCGTAACCTTTGAACGCTTCGTTACAAATTTTAAAGCTATGTATTTCGATACTGAGAAGAAATCGAAGGCGGAACGCGCGCTGCAAAACTTATCACAGAAGACCACCGTGGCCGCGTATACCCATGAATTTAACATTCACGCAACTTCTACTGGCTGGGAAACTCCGACGCTCATTAGTCAATACGAGCAAGGTTTGAAAAAGGAGATTAGAGTGGCAATGGTTATGACGCAAGAGGATTTCACGTCAATTGAACAAATCACTAATTTAGCTATCAAGATAGACAGTAAATTACACGGCGCGACCAACCCAACCTTCCATACGCCAAGCACGAGTGCAGGAATCTCAGACCCCAATGCCATGGATTTATCAGCCGCCTACGTTAGATTGTCCGAAGAGGAACGAGCACGACGTATGCGAGCGGGTTTATGCTTCCGCTGCAATGGCCAGGGTCACATCTCCAGCGCATGTCCCGATCGTAGAGCTAGTAGGAAAGGGAAGGGTCGAGGTGGTTATCAATCAAAAGTAGCTGGATTGGAAATTAAAGTCGCAGAGTTGAGTAATCAGAGGGTGAATCATACCAGTAGTTTAGAAGGAGTAGGACGAGCTGAAACTTCAAAAAATGGAGAAGCTCAGGATTGAAGGTTGTGCCCATCCTGAGCCACCTGGAGAATTTGTCATCAATTAATGTGGGATCTAGTAGAATGAACTTGTGCAATACAAACGACCCGCGCATTTTTTTACACACCACATTATCCATGTCCCAAATTCCCCGAGCCACACCGTCCCAAACATTTCCCGCTACGTTCCTCATTGATTCAGGTGCTACGCACGATGTGCTCAGTGAATCATTTGCCTACCACGCTGGCTTGATAGCCGGTGCTGATCGACATGACCAATTGATCACTGGATTCGACGGCTCTGAGAGCCGATCTTCCTTCAAGACCCACCTTTTTATCAAATCCGACCCATTACCGACCCCATTCATCATTACAAGACTCAAAGACTCGTACGACGGCATACTTGGCATGCCATGGATCAAGAAAAACTTTCACCTGATTGACTGGAGTAAAAGTATGGTACACCCAGCCGAGACTCACGTTGCAACCACTTCATTGGTTTCGTATTGGCCGAAAACACCCTTATCTGGCCACTCGTTGGACCCCATGAGGGACGCTAGGCACAATTACGAGGGGATGTGTGTCAATTCTGACACGTTAGCATCCCCGCAATGTGAGTTCGAGAGTCCAGTTAATCCTAATCACCTTGAAACAGATGACAACCCTCTATATCCCGATAGTTCCCCCCTTATCACGATTACACCCACCACGAACAACGAAAACCACGAACACATCACGACACAAGACCCGGATACGAGCATTGCGGCCGTAGTGAATACGGCCTCGTCCGTCCCGCCACAGAACCACGACGATCCCAAGGAGGAGCCTCAGGGGCACGCAAGGAACAGTGACGAGGGGGCTAATGTCTTTTTAGATATATCAACGCCCCCGCAATGTGAGTTTATTACTGATTCCAACCCATGTCCAACCCGAACAGCTGGCAAGCCTGTTCCTCCCTTGAATAACACATCAATCCAGGTCACAGCAGCCAAGACGTCCTGGTCAACCTCAGCACGACTCGCCGCCGACAAAAAGAAACTCGAACCCGTCAAAGCTCTAGAGGAAATTGTCCCGTCTAGGTATCATAGGCACTTACACATGTTTAGGAAGTCCAATGCCCAACGCCTACCCCCGAGACGCCGCTACGACTTTCGTGTCGAACTGATACCAGGAGCTCAACCGCAGGCTAGCAGGATAATTCCATTATCACCAGCCGAGGACGCTGCTTTGGAGGAATTGGTGAATTCAGGCTTAGCCAACGGGACTATCCGTCGAACCACTTCGCCATGGGCTGCCCCTGTGTTATTCACAGGGAAGAAGGACGGCAATCTGCGCCCTTGTTTTGATTACCGTAAGCTCAACGCCCTAACCGTCAAGAACAAATACCCACTACCGTTGACTATGGACTTAGTCGACAGTTTGCTGGATGCCGAAGACTTTACCAAGCTTGATATGCGCAATGCGTACGGTAATCTTCGAGTAGCAGAGGGTGATGAGGATAAACTGGCCTTTATATGCAAACAAGGCCAGTTTGCACCTCTGACTATGCCTTTTGGGCCAACAGGCGCCCCTGGTTATTTCCAATACTTTATTCAAGATATCTTATTGGGACGTATAGGTAAAGACACCGCGGCCTTCTTGGATGACATTATGATTTATACAAAGCCTAAAGTAGATCACGAAGGCGCTGTTGATGGCGTACTTGACGTACTATCCTCTCATACACTCTGGCTGAAACCCGAAAAATACAAGTTCTCGAAGAAGGAAATTGAATACCTTGGCCTTA
>NW_006768784.1:1086615-1087795 GCF_000204055.1 Melampsora larici-populina 98AG31
TCGCCGAAAACCCCCAAGTCTGTCCATAACATTTTTGTGATGTTGTGGGGGGATATAAATGTCACAAATTACCCATATCTCACTCAATTTTGCTCCAAAGTTGGAAGTTCAATAATGAAAGGTGTTTGAAATTAAATTTTATTTTCCATTTAATAATAACTTTTCTTGAAAAAAAGGCTTCTTGACACACCTTTGCCCAATTTAAATTTTAACACCCATTTTTCTTTGTCCATATCTCAGCCAATTTTTGTCTTTTGGTGTTTGAAATTGTTCCATTGAATTCCTGAGTGTTTTTTAGGGGGGGTTTATTAATGAAATTTTAGGCCAAAGTCACTTTGAAATTTCTTCAAACTTTCAGCCCAAGAAAGCACATATTTGTGCTTTTAACACAAAATATAGCAACATAACACTCTTTAGCCAAATGAGATTTGGTGCAGAAAGGGTGATTACTTTCCTTAATTATTTTTATTACATTTATAACAATTCCAAATGATTTTTAACCATGCAGAACCATCCATAACTGAGTTATGAAGAATTTGCTGGTTTTACTGAGGTTACAAATAGGGCATTGCGCCAACCTCAAACCAATAATTTCAAACAAGATGATTTTTTTTGTCAAAAGTGTAATAATAAACCCATCATAAAATGGCTTTTTGGACAATATTTATCAATGAATGATCAAAATCCAATCAATAATGAGTGAGATGTGTTCCTTTTGTGCAACTCGTATGATTTCCAGTTTTCACAAAATGTATAAAATGTCTGTCAAGAGTAATTAAGTCATACAAATACTCGTAGTGAACCCCCCATGAAATTATTTTTTGAATAATTTTCATTATTTCATAATCACATTCTGATTGATATTGAGTGAGCTGTGCACATATTGTGCCATTTGTATGACGAGAAAGGTTCGCAATATCTCATTTTTGCACAATCAATCCTTTTTTTGTGCAAATTTGGTCATCAAGCTCATTAAGCAAACATAAAAATATAGAACGAAACAGAAACATCACACAAGAATAAACTATGATTTATCTCAAGAAGAAGTATTAATACACCTCGTCTCCCTTACAAGCCGCACTGAAAGACATTACCAATTCAAAAAAACAAACAAATACCCGACAACAACAATACAACTTAATTTATGGAGAACAATATTGTTAGATATGGTTAGAGCTTA
>NW_006768784.1:1087895-1148763 GCF_000204055.1 Melampsora larici-populina 98AG31
ACACGCATGATGTGGGATTCGAACATCGACCTGGCGTATAAGCGATATATACTACAATTCCAGGGACTTTGCAAGAATCAAGTGTCACTTGTCATTATGAAACTTTTCCTTTCAGCACTTCTGTGCGCGTAGGAAATCTTTCCAGATGGCTCCTTTAGTACTTCTGTGTGCCTTGGACACTATTGCAGAAGGCCAAGTGGGATGTTAGCCGATAAACCCGTTACGATCCAAATCGACTTCACGACAAGTTACAATCACTCTGATTTTTTTGCATTTTGGTTGGTAAGGCTTCAGCTCAATTGACACTCTTCTTTTTAAAGCTTACTATCCTTGGTCAACCTTTTACAGGCTGGAGATACCTACAGTACTACCAGACACCAGATACATATATAGTGTATGGGACTTGTAATTTTACCTTCTCATTTTCGATATCATAAGATAACTTTCTTGATCATCAATTTCTCACAAATGTTCATGTTACATTTTAGCAGATAGAGTAAAAATACAACATATGGTATTACTATGACTATTCAAACAGTGTTGCTGGGTTTACAGCAGAACTAATATCTATCAAATCCAGCTCGTGTATAAGCCCAGAAACTGCATCATCATGCTCACCATCTGAGCTACTGTCATCATCGTTGATAATCACAGAATTCTGGCCTTCGATATCGTCCTCGTCCATATCCTCTTCTTCTGTAACCTCTTCTTCCGTAGCTGTATCAATATCACCAGGAATCATAGACAGATGTCCCTCTTTGAGGAGAGTTGTGATATGATCTATCTGATTTTCCCATGTTTTCTTGAGGTCTTCATCTCCAACTTGGCTATGATGTGTCCGAGAAAAAACTTCAAGTAGTCCTTCATTCCACATGAGCTGTAGGTTTGCCATTTTAACAGACCGATTGTTGATGACCACAGTAGCTGCGTTCTGACGAGCCAGAGGAGGTAAACATGAAAGTGTGGGGTGAGAGGTCAGAGTAGTCGCTAGGATTGGGTCAGAGTTTGGTACCGATTTCAAAGAAAGGAGAGTCCTCCAGATTTGATTGTGGCTCGTGATTGCCCAACACATAGCTCGGCGAGCCTCCCAGCCAAGCCGCCTGAGCTCCTCGGTTGCTCGATCAGCATATGCAACTTGCTGCATGCCATGTCTCGTCTTTGGATCTACTGCCCAAGGTGCTTCCAGTTTTGTGAAGAGAGAGTCGTTCCAGAAGGGATGATCTGCTTGGATATGAATTAGATCGTTATAATCAATATTTTCTGGGAGCTGATGGTGTGGATATTCCGCGTGGTATTCCGCCCAACGAGTTTGATATGTTTCAACAACTTTCTTAAGCTGTGTTACATGCTTCCGAAGTGCAACAAGCAAATTGGTCTTTCCCTTATGTCCTAGTTGGAAGGGAGAGTAGTAAGCTTCGCACTTGTATTGAATTTCGTTCCAATTTGTGACTTACCTAGATTTGATTCATGTCCATCTGTGCGACTCTGTTGGAGTGGTCGCTTTTCCTCACATATGGCAATATACTTCAGCCCAACTTCGTGCTTACTGTACCAGAGCTTGAGGAATGCTTTCTGCTCGTTTTCTAATCCCAGAACATTTGCAGTGCCTACTTTTGCCGCCTGCTTATCAATTCGCTCTTTCAGATCAGCTGTGGACCAAAGTCGAGCAAGAACCTGTTCAGGTGTAAGCATTGGCTTTAACCTGCCAAAAAAACAACACTGTCAATAATTATAAATCCTAGTATATATGAATCGACTTACCACTCAGCTTCTAGTTCATCTTGTAAAGATAATAGACGACCAAGTTCTAACTGTTGCTTCAACAAGACTGCCTGCTTACTTGTGTATGCTTCGCGCTCGGAAGCCCACTGCCCACGGAAAAAATCGGCTGAATACTTGTTTCCAGGTAAGGCTGGGTTGTCCATATCAAAGAGGGAATTCAAAGCGGATTGGGCTTCTCTAGAGACCTTCACAGCATTTTGAAATCGTTTTTGAAGCCATGTTCCTATTGTATCAAGCCCACATCAGATAAGTATAGACGTTATAGAATTAAATTTAATCTTACCAGCTCCTTCGTTAACCTTGGAAGAATAAAATACAGCGCGCCAATGGATAGCCAGTATCCGATGAAGCCTAGTGGAGATGCGAAGGGGGGCAACGAGAGCGGATAAAAATGACCAAAGCCTCTCGAGGCCCTCACCATCGGAAAGCCCCCAATACTCGTTGAAGCGAGGGTGGTACATAATTTGACAGGCCCACTGATGCACGTATGCGTGGAATACGGAAGTCCCAAACTTCATCTTCTTGATATCCTCGTCATGAAATAGCCCACGCTGAAATTAAAAATTCAATCACTTTTGATTAGTTGCTAGCTGGTGAGTTATAAGCCGTGATGAGACAAAGACTGACCTTTGCTATATGTACATCAAGGTGGCAGCCGATATCATAGAGTACACCAATAAACTTGTCAGGGTACAGTTCTCGAAGCTGTTTGAGAATTCCCACAGGGTAATAGAGTCTAAACGTAAAGGCACATTAGGTCTTGGCTTGTTTTTTTGCTTGGTACGTGATTCAAAGCTCACTTTTCACCACTCTGATAGATATTCACAAATTGAAGAGGAACATCATGACGACATGCACTTGCAAATAGACCTGTATCATCACATCTGTCCCATGATGTGCTATTTCGAACATCGTTGGCGGCGGTATGGGAATCAGAACACGAAGTCTAAATTCAAAGACACCATCAGTGTTGATGGAATTGAGATGAAACAGAAAAAAAGATACACACCTTAAGATTATTGGCTTGATTGTCGGTTTCTCGACAAGCAACAACGTCTTTTTCAAGCTTGCTAGGTGGAATGAAGAAGTGAGGATATTGGTCGTCTTGAAGCGAGTCTTTGCTGGCGTGAGACTGGTGGCGGTGTTGAAAATTACCGTCCATTGCAATGATAAAGTCAGGTTCGTTGGGAGACACCTTGACTTCTCCATCTGCTGGACCAAAGCACCGAGGACAACGAGCAGCAGAGATATCTAGGGGGGATAGTTGAAGGCCTTCTTCGTATAGAGTTTGTTGACCAACGAGAATTCGACGGTAGGCGTCAATTGCTTGAGTGAAAGGACGTCTGAGATTGTGATTGACATTCTTCTGGTGTCTTCCCTTGATTTGTTCGGGTGTCAATCTTGAATGACATTGTTCGTCCAAAAAGGACATCAGTGTGTCAATAAAGCCTGAAGTTGATACTGATAGGTGGTTCCAGAGGTGATGGTGGAATTGGACTAGCCGGACAGAGAAGGCGGTGCGAGGAAACTGAGGTGAGCCAGCTATGTAACCAAGGTGAAGAAGATGTATCACATCGGGTAGACAACCACAGAATGTGACTTGACGTCTTCTAGTGTGACCTAAGCCAATGTGCAAAGTGATAGTCAATAAACTAGAACGGAACAGAACAAAAATAACTACTTACTGAGAAGGTCAATCAGGTCAACTCGTTGCCGTCGAAGTTTGTCAGAAGGACACTTGCATTGAACCTCATTGGACAAATATGAGTATGGCTTTGTCCAATTACATGTAGAGTATTGAAGGTGGAGATATGTTGCCGTCAGTTGGGTTTCAAGTGCCTTCCACTTTTGTTGCCGCCTGGCTCGGGCTTCAGCATGTCGAAGTGATTTTTGATGGCTAGCATATTGGTCGCCGGAGAAGTCTGTGATTTCTTCATGGATACAATCATTTGTGTCTTCCCACCCATCATTGTCATCTTCTGTGGCAGAGGGAAGCAGGGGTGTTGGACGTTCGAGGAAACCAAGCTCTTGAGCAATCCTCAAAGCTTCAGGGCGGGTCATACCTGGTGGTGCGGTGTTGTTTTGTCGTTGACGGGTTCGTCGGTTGCCAAACATATCAGCATCATACCCAGAAAGACGGTAATCGTTACGTGGCATATTGGTGCGTTGAGATTCAAGTTGTAGTGGTAATTCAATTGAGGTGGAGGTGGATGAGGACAAGTCCGGGGCAATACATATGTAGTTCAGGACTCAGTGAGTCAGGGCACAGGGGCAGGGCTACGGCTACGCTACATATACGTTGTGTACACTATGTCATGCTGTGTATGTAGTGTACATGTGCCATAGGGCTCTTAAGCCTTATCTGGCTAAGTTGTATGTATGAAATTTCAAAAAACTTCTTGGTAAGTGTATATTTGGGGTACCGAGATGGGGAGATGCGTGAGATGGGTCGAGATGAGAGGGTTGATGCTGGAAGCAGCAGTATGGTACATTCTATTCACTGCTTCAAGTGGTTGAATAAGGTACCCCAAGGTGTCCTTTGGTCCAGAGAACCATTGCCTGAAGGGAAAAGCTGTAGAGGCCTTTTAAGGCGCTCCCAACCCTGAGTAAGGAGTTTGCACAAGTTTGGCATAAGTCCCTCGCTCGACCGTCGATGCCTCGCGAGTAGGCGCGAGCGTGGGACTTTGATAAGTTTATCACTCCCCATCACTCCCCATCACTCCCCAGTACCGAACCACCTTCATCATCTGGTTTACTTATCTTACATCATACTTCAAACATCTTCTGGGTGAAGAAAATGATTTCTTGAGATTTCCAACTTGATGGAAGTCCATCAAAGAAAACTTTTCACACTTGCACCTGAAAACTTGGTGATTCAAAACAAATTATTGAATCAAATGAATAAAATTGATACATACATACCTTAAACTCTTATCTTCTGATGCAAATCACAAACAGTCACCTCCATTTCCATTTTTCACATCTTGGCATTTTCAAACCCATAAAACTTTACAACAATCTTTGAGAATATCATGCTTGTATGTAAACAGACCAAAGCCAACCCATTTTGTGGAAATGAGTTCAAGTAAAACTTACTAATGCTTAAATGGAAAACACTAAATCAGAGAATGTGGTGTTTGGGTGAAAATCCTAGGCTGAATGCCTAGGGTTGATAATTTCTTGAACAATGATAACCACAAAAAACCCCCTCTCCGACCCGCCTATGAAACAGGTAGTCTAAGAGTGGTGAAGAAAGGAGAGGGAATTAAAGAAACAGAAGGTCAGCATCCAATCATCATTATTCATCCCAAACCAGGCTAAAACACCATTAACCAACACAAAAAGGCTTGAAAAGATTGCCATTAACCAAAGGATTAGGTACAAAGAAGATACCATTAACTGATCCAATGCATACCCAAGGCACAAAAGCCATGAACCGCGGTATCAAAAGAAACAAAAGCATGAAAGCTACCGTACAAAAGAAACTCAACAGCAAGGCTCATATCTTATTTTAAGAAAAAGGCACGGTTGCTCCGATGTGCGATGAATGCCCAATAACATTGTTTTTGTTCTTTGGCAAATGCAATGCCATGTGACCACGGACATAGATCAAGAACGCATCGGTTGACCAACGCCCCACACTTTTGATATTGTCCATGGAATAGCCAGCTTGAGCTAACGCTGTTGCACCGCTGGAACATAAAGAGTGAACAGAAAAACTTTTGTTGAAAAACATATGAAACCGGGATAAAAACCATGAGCGAGATGGTTGAGAACCATTTGAGGTTAAGGACAGAGGAGTTGATGAAATAAAATTGGTGTCCTGAGCTTGCAAATAAGATTTGAGGATTTTTATTGGGCATGCTGAAGTGTTCTCAAAGTTTCTGATAATGACCTCAGTACCTAAGAATTTAGAATCACTTTTAGAGTACAGTAAATGATAACAAGCAAAATTTTTGCATAATGAAAATTTTAAGGAACTTCTGAGAATGGTTTTTCTGGAATCCAGAATGGTCAGCTCCCCTAGTCTATGTAAACCAGCAGAGCCCATTGCCAAAATTGCCAAGAACAGCTTTTTGTCAAAGGAGGAAGAAGATTTTTCCACTACACATTCAATTTGCTTCACCGTGAGGGGGTTCTTCCTTTCCACCGGATTGGAATACTCCAATAAACAATGTTTCATGATCTTTCTCACATCTGGGTGTCTTGATTCACATATAACCAAAGGAAAGAGAAGATTAAAAATATGAGCTAAACCAACTAAGTATGCTTGAACCAAACGGGGTGAAATTTTGTGGCTTGTGTACAAGACGTAATCTGATAAATTTCAAACATTAGAATGAAAGGTTGATGAAATTGGAGACAAAATTCTGTAAAGCTTCTAAAACCACATTTGTACTTGATCAACAAAGACTTGCAAACAGATTCTTGTTTGTCTTGAGATGAAAAAACCCAAATCTGTTCTATTGTAATGTTCTTCAAAGCACCATTCTTTTTGATTGATCTCCCCATGAATGAAAGGAAGCGTCAAAAGATGATAAATTAGAATCTTTACCACCACTAGATAAAGATGGATCAATGTCAAAGAAGGAAATGGAAACAGTGTCAATTGATTTGCAAAGCTTAGCTGATTCTTTGGGAGAGAGGATTGAATTTTGTCTTGAAAGACTATCAGCCTTCTTATTGAAATGTTTTGAAATGTGCATGATGTAAAGTTCTGGTTCAAATATCTTCAAAGCGCGTGGCTATGCCGATTAGGAATGGTACCTGGGGTAATCAGGTCAGATGTAAGTATATCGGCAAACAGGCCTCTTAAGCTTCAAAGAGCTATACAAAAGAACAAACCTGGGGTAATGAGTGAAGATGTAAGTATATCGGCAAACAGGCCTCTTAAGCTTCATAGAGCTATACGAAAGAACAGACCTGTGCACAAGCAACAGGATACAATGACAAAGTCGAGTCAGAAAAAGATGAGTAATAATAAATAGATTCTTTTTGATCATCAACAATGCATACCTGGGGTAATCAGGTTAGATGTAAGTATATCGGCAAACAGGCCTCTTAAGCTTCAAAGAGCTATACAAAAGAACAAACCTAGACGCAACACAAGAGTTAGTGAGAATAGAGAAAAAGAAAAATAGAGAAAGATAAAGCACACCTGTGCACAAGCAACAGGATACAATGACAAAGTCGAGTCAGAAAAAGATGAGTAATAATAAATCTAATAGTTGTAAATAAAGGTATTGTTAGGATGTAGTCAACAAAAGTACATAAAGAAAACAGTTACAGATTCTTTTCGATGAAGGGAAAAGAATCTGAGTGATGGACAGACTTGGACTATAAGTATTTCGAACAGCACACACAACACAAATGAAAAAGAAATGAACACTCAAGTCACAAACAACTTATTCCCAAAAGAGACACAATGAAACCCTTAACAATCATTTAATAACCTTCACACAGCTACTCATATCTTAACTCGTCACATTCATCTCGATTTGTAAACACTAGCTCATAATATCCTTAATAATGTAACCGTATTAGATGATTTGTTCTTGAATTTGAATAATTTGTTATTGATTTGAAAACCATATGACACCGGAAGTCCTTGATCTAAAGTATCACAACACATGACTCTTATGTCAGAACCGGCTTTCAGGAGTCAAATGACACGATGTCTGAATAACGCTCTGATGATCTTGTTGGGGCAGTGAGAGCTGAACAGGTCAAAAACCAGATGTGAATTGGTGTAAATGAGAATCCTTTTACTACCGTTACCAATTCCTATGTCCACTGCAGAGATCCCACCTGGCAACTCTGTCCAGAAGATGTTACGGTCAGGTGGAGGAAGGATGAAATACCACCCAAGACGTGAGCCAGGCTCCCAAATCCCAAAGCCTGTCATGCAAGCATCTGTGAACAAGACCCCGTCAGCTTTATGTAGACCCCCTCTTAAAGACGTCAACACCTGGACACCGTCTGAACTGCTGAAATATTCTATCAACCAAAGAATATCTTGTTGCTTCTCTTTTTTCAGAGGAATGTGGAGACATTTGATTTCTTTACCGCTTATTTTCTTGTAAAGACTTTGCAGTGCAAATCGGCCCTAAGGCATTGAGTTGCAAGCCCAAGATGCTGAACCAAGGATTTCTTGCCATTCTGTCAAAGAGTGAGTCGGGGTCCTGACAAAATCCTTTAATTGTTGAAGTAATTTCTCTTTCTACTTTTCTCCAGATACATCAACATCTTCTCAGAATCCACAATGTGGCCAATGATCTCAATTACCCTACCCTGAATCTGTTTCTTCCAAATCCAAGGAATCCCCAGAACGTCGAAAAGATTGGGTAATTTTGCTTGAGGTAAAGGAATCCAGTCTAACTTAACTAAGTCCAAATCTCGTGCCTCTCATTTGAAAGTTTGCGGCCGAGGCACGAGGGACTTATATGTAGTGTGACTTTTCTTGGTGACAAGCACATCAGGCTTTTAGTGGGAGGACCTTATTGTATTGAAAACTTTTCTTTATTTGATTACAACATTGTCTGTTGTTCACATATGTTAGACTCGAGCTTCTTCCACAACTTCTCTTCTTTTACTTTTTTTTATTTGTAATCCCATCAAAAAGTTTCCATTGAGCTCAAAAGAGCGTCTTTTGAAATTTCGATTGCTGCGAGTTACCCAAAAGATCACTGTATGTAATGAGACCCTGTGAACCTTCCAATCGAAAAGCTTGAGAAAGCTTGATGCTTTTCATGCAGACAGCTTGATATCATATGCTGTCTGATGAGAAGCGTATTTACTATTGACTGAAAGCATTTGAATCAAGCCTTTAACTTTGGCAATATCTTGTGCCCAATCGATTCAAACCCCTTTCCGAGAAACCAAATGGATTCCTCAGCAGCTCAGCCTCAAAACCAACCTCGGAGCCGTCCCCAAAACCGTACGATAGCAATCTGCGAATACATAAACGGTCTTGGAATGAATTCCAAGTTGTTCATTCAGAATCTTCTTGATTCGACTACTCCTGGAATCCCTGAAAGACGACAGTTTTGGGGGACAGAAACTGGTTGGGATTCGACCAAGAATGTGATCTTAAGCATCAAGCGGCGAGTTACTGATAATGACAAGAAGACTGGTACTCGCATTTGGTCTGACTTTGTCTTAGCAGAGGTTAGCCTCGACTAGAATGCCAATTAAAGTATCTGAAGTGCTCACCGTGGGATTACTTTGCATCCAGGCCCACGAGATAGTTAATTGCGAAGAGCCACCAAGAGGCCATGCCCCTAAGGGGAACTTCTACAGTGCAGATCGGATCAGCTACAAATTTTTTGAAACAATTTCCGAAGAGGCTCGAGAGAAAACAGTCATCGACAGCATGCCGTTCTTGTATTCCTTAATATATCAGAAAATTGATCTAGCCAACATTGCTCGAATGAAACGTCGTGAGGAAAGGATTAAACCGGAAGACTATATTGCTCAGAAAGATGCCGAACACGTTTGATACAAATGATACCGAGGAAAGGATCTTTCCAAACAATCCTGCCGAGTCTATGGAGGGTGTTTCACACTCCGAGAATATCTCTTCAAGCAGTATGGAAATCCACCGGTTGAAGCATGTAAGTCCTATAGTTCAATGCACTTGATTTCTCTTGAAAGTTAATAAAGGAATCTCTGATTCCTAATCAGATCAGACAACACACAGATTAGTATAACAGTCTTAGAAGAGATGAAGTATCCGGAGAAGATGTGTTAAACAATATGTGGTGTTGATGAAAAGCTTTCTAAAGATTGATGAAGAAGAAAGTTTTCAACATGGATGAAATCTGATATAGTGAATGTTTCGATACAAACAATGGTTAGGTTAAAGTTTAGTCAGAAAGGTTGTGAGTAAGACATATACAAATATACAAATGTAATAAAAACACATATTTAATATTATTAATTATTTGATGCAACAGTTTGTTCCAACAGCCCCCCCTGCTCACTACCTTTCTATCTTTGACAGTCCTAATTGATCATAACTTCCAATTAATATGTTAGCTCCGGTTGATTTTGTTAAAACATCAGCTGGAATTTCCTTTGTGGACACATGAGACACGGTAATTTTTCCTTCTTTTGTTAATTCCCTGATGAAATGATGCCTTATATCTATATGTTTAGATTTGTTATTAACTGACGCTTCATTGCAAAGAAAAACTGCACCCTGATTGTCATTCAATATAGGGAGTCAAATAGGAACATTTATAGGAGGTCCTTGATTCAGATGTTGTAATAAACGGCATAACCACAATCCATGTTTCGCGCAATCACCTATTGCCAGATATTCTGCCTTGGTTGTCGATAGTGTTACACAGTGTTGGCGTTTGCTTTTCCAAGATACCAGTGAACCCTTCACATAAAACACAAAACCCGTAGTTGACCGACGAGTATCTACATCACCAGCATAGTCTGCATCCGCATAACCCTCCACAAATAAATTCTGAGCCTTTCCATTACCAAAAGTTAAACTAAAATCCATCGTCCTCTTAACATAACGCACCAAATGCTTCACCGCAGCCCAATGAGAGTCGTTATGACGTGAATTGAATCTAGCCAGATAGCTAACCGCAAACGATATATCCGGACGAGTCTGAACTGAAAGAAAGTTCAACATCCCAACGGTGTAGAACTTAAAGCTCAACAAGAGCTTTACAGAGCTTAAAGAGGGATAATCTACTAATATAACTAACTAGTAGAAGTTGCCTAAGACTGCCTCTTTGAAAGAATCAACACGGGGTTTTGCTGAATTCTTTGGGATAAGGCACCAGAGAAATATGTCTCAATACTTAATTCAAGTATTATTCCCGTGAGTTTTAGAAATAAAGAAATCTCAACACTATTGTAGTGTTATTCCAATTTGAACACAACAAAACACAATTTTAATTACTAGCAAGCAACAATCAGTTTGATTGTTATTCCAAATGAAGACTTGTAGTCTTATCACACGTAAAGAAATCTCTCCTTTTGATGTAAAGGGGCTATTTAGTGAACTTAGTACTGCTAAAGTAATTTAATAATGATTAAAAACACTCTAACAAAAGTATAAGATGAGTAAAAAGGGGAACAAAATCCCGTAAAATCCTTAACAATAGTATATAACCTTCCAACCAACTTCCACAATGGTCAACAACCTCCAAAAAACCTCAAAAACCGTCAAAATCAATAGAATATCCTCCAAAGTAATCATATGATGTCATAAATATTATTGTTTGTAATGATCCAAGGCGTGAATTTGATCAATTGATGTGAATAAATGATGAACAGATCTTCTTATGATGAATACAGGTGATTTTTTCCTAATATTCATAGCTGAAATCCATTTTTGGAATTACGAATTTTTTGTAAAGTTGTTCAATTTTGGATTACTATAGCTCATTTGATAGCACTCGTGATTCTTATCATTTATCACCCCTATATCACCTATTTCTGATGTGTGATGAATAAGGTATTGAGTTGTAAAGATTGCAAAAATAAGGTTTTGTCATGTAAATGTCACATGTAACCTCCAAATTCTAAATTCACTCCAGTTTCTTTGTTGCCTTATAACTTTTTTACTACTCCTCCGTTACTAATGATTTAAAGATTGTACATTATGAAATCGATTATTCTGCGTCGAATGAACTATCACACACCCAATTCTGACAAGTTCTACCATATGTAATTAACTGAAAACCTCCAATTTTGATGAATTTTGACTATTTTCACGTCTAATAATGATTTTCCTTCTATCAAAAGATCATTCCACAGCACTCCAATCAATCACACAGCATAAAAATCACTCTGAAAAACTCTTGGCGCAATCAATCCATCAATGACATCACTACACAGGAATTAATACCATAGTACCCTTCTTCGAATTTTCCCTTTTCTTGAATAACTTTACACCTCCCTTATCAATCCTCATGATTAAAGTTGTTGATGACTAATGTGATCCTTCTCTTTCACAATAAAACCTTCCTGAACCAATATCTCTTCTAATAATAAGCTAAAAACCACTTTCCAAGCTTTCATACCCATATTTTCGAATTTTTCTCCAACTTGCTTAATAATCTTCTTCTTCTTTCATTCTTTTCATAACAGTTTCCATTCCTAAAGATCCAAACTAAATGTTCTTCTTCCTCAAATCCCTTCTTACTAATTCTCTTAATTTGATTTTCACTCTTATACTATTTTTATTGATCTTTTCGAATTTTTCTTTGCTCTTAAATGATCTTATCAATTGCTTATGTAAATATATATTCTGAAAGATAATGAAATGAAAATAATAAATCAACTTTGATAACCTTGATGACTAACAACCTCAATAATAATATTGCCTTTGACCAAAAACTCGAATTTTCACACAATTTTTAAATTTTTTGCTTAAGTAGAGATCTTGCTCACCACATCCTCCTCTTCTTCTCAAACTGTCCCCAGTTTACCATTAAAACAATTCAAAAATTGCATATCCTTCAATTCTAAAACTCTTCTTTTAACTTCCTTAATAAATTTTGACAAAAACACCTAAAAATGACTTCTCATCCAACTATAAGAGCTCCATGTGAACAATGCCGCCTTGAAGAAGTAGATTGCTTTTATGAATTAAGTCCTCTTAGCATTATTCAACCTTTAAGATGTCAAAGATGTGTAATATTAAATTCTATATGTGGTAAGTCATAATTTCAAATTTCCTACTATTTATTTAATTTTTTAATTTTTACTAATGTTTTTTATTCTTTCTTTCTTTTATTTAATCTTTATTCAGTTGCCCATTTCAACCACCAAACTACTCATCAATATTTCTATGAAGGCTCTTCAACACCCTTAAATAATATATTTGATCATGATTTACAACACGTGGATTTACCTCCATCACCAGTTCCTTCAATTTCTTCTTCTGTTGAAACTACCTTTCCTACTACAGACCCATTATTTCTTTCTCTTTATGATCACAATTTACCATGGAAGACTGATTATATTACTTCTCAAAATTGGAATTCTTGGCGCATTCTTGATGATGTTATAAGACAATTCAAAGATAATGGTAATATCATTCCAAACATAGTTAATAATCATTATAATTTTCTACGTGAAGCTGCTATAGATGAATATATTGTTAGAAAAGGTCTTGATGGAGCTCCAACTATAAATACTTTTATTCCTTGGATCCACCACGCTGAAAATGCCAACAGACTTCATAATAATAATACTCATGCTCCTGATTCACCTCTTTCAAATCCGCCTAATACTGGCCCTCCTTCTCTTTCTCCTCCTGATTTTAATAATATTGACAATATAACTCTTAATTACCCAAGTCCTGATAACTCTGATGTTCCTTCTACTCCTAACCATCTTGATCCACGCTTATTTGATTAATTTTAAAACACTTTTAACTTATCCTTTTTATTTGATTTAATATTTCATTTAACATAACATTATACTTTATAACTAGTGAAACATATCTTAATAAATTTATATTCTTATCTTTTAATCTTTTTATTCTTTTAAACTTTGAAATTAATATTATTATATACCTTTAAATATCTTTATATTTGCGCCTCTTCTTCAACACTGACCACCTCCTCTTCTTCTGCTGTTGGAATCACACCACGTGGATAAAATCTCTTAATATGTTCAGCTGCATATCTACGTGACAATTCCACTCCATTTAATTCTGCCAATATATAAGATCCACCTACATGTTGCCTAACAATTCTAAAAGGTCCATTCCACCTGTTCTTAAATAACTTTCCCCATTGAAACTCCAAGCTTTTATTATAAGTTAAAACCAAATCACCCTCTTGCAAAGGTTTCCTCATTCTATGCGCATTTCTTTTGTCCCAATAAATTATTCCTTCAACTCTTGCCTTCATCATTTTCTTATAAGCCTTCTCAATAACTTCTTCTCTGCATAACAATTGTTCCATTCTTGCTTTAATTAATTCTTCTCCTGTGTAAACATCTTCCCAATCAATTCCCAAGAAAGTTCCAGCTTCTAAGTCCACAGGTAAAACAGCCAATTGAGAGAAAAGCATTTCATAAGGTGACATTCCAGTAGTTCTTTTTGTAGAAATCCTATCAGCAAATAAAGCTTGAGGTAAGAAAGCCTCCCAAGATGTACCAGTTTCATCACTTAATTTTACAACAGCACCTTTAATATCTTTATGACCTCTTTCAACCATACCTTCAGCTTGTGGCCAATAAGGCGTGGCTTCAACTACTTTTGATCCTGCCATAATTACAGCCTCTCTAAATATTCCTTTAAACTCAGATCCACCATCAACAGTAAAACATTTCACGGACCCATACCTCATAATCCATTCTTTAACAATAAATTTAGCCACAGCAGTTGAAGTTAACTTCTTTAAAGGAGCTGCTTCAACCCAACCAGACAAATCATCTCTAGCAATAATTGCATAATCATAACTACCCGCCTTTATATGAACAGCATCCAAACTTACTCTTCCAAAAATAGTACTTTCTCCAGTAGCTCTTCCAACCTCTTTTTGCTTCTTCCCACCTTTCTTTTGACAAATTTCACACGTCATCACCCACCTTCTAACTGACTCTTTCATTTCAGGCCACCAAAACCTAATTAAACACCTCTTGTAGGTCTCTTCAACTCCTCTATGACCAAGTTCTTCATGTAATTTTTTTAATATAAAATTCTGACCAATTAATTTCAAAATTACCAACCTTCCTTGAGGTACACCCCTTTTCTTTAACCTGTCTCTTTCAACATAAAATAAAGGCGCCTTACTCTTGATACTCTGAAACTCAGCATCCATACAATCTTCAGGTCTTGTCATCTTTAATAAATATTCTTGTAAATTACGCCAAATACCCTCTTGATCCCACATATTGTCTTCAATTTTCTCCTCTTCTTCTGATCTTATTTCCATATCCTCTAATGAAAAACTCTCATATACTTTAATTTCTTTTAATTCTTCATCAAAACTTTCAGCTTCTTCTGATTCACTTCCTAGAACTCTTCTTGATAAACCATCAGGCATTCCAAATCCCTTCCCGTGTTTATGAACCAAATCAAATGAAAATAATTGAATATAAGCTACCCATCTTGTCATAGCAGCATTAGGTAAACTAGGCGTGTTTATCATCTGAATTAAAGCTTTAGCATCCACTTGCAATTCAAAATGCTGTCCCCATAATTTAGTTTTAAACTTTCTCATCATTTTAGCCACGCCACACAATTCTAATTTAGGTTGAGAGTACCTTGATTCCACTTCAGAAAAGACTTCAGACTCATAAAATACTGGTTGCATCAATACTCCACCAGCAGCAATATAACTTGAATCAACAGCCAATATAATTTTAGGCGCACCTTCACTATAATTTAAAGCTCCCAATACTATTTCTTCTCCTATAATCTTCTTAAATTTATTAAAAACATCTTCACAATCTTGAGTCCATTCCCAATCCACTTTCATCCGTGTCAACCTCCTCAAAGGTGCTGCCAAATGTCCAAAGTTAGGAATAAACATCCTTACATAAATACACGTACCCAAAAAGCTCAATACTTCAGTTTTATTAGTTGGAGTTGGCCAAGTCTGAATCTTATTCTTCTTTTTAATTGATATACTTCTTCCATTCTTACTCACTATATGTCCAACTATTTCTAAAGCAGGTACACACACGGCAAACTTCTTCCCACTAACTGTCAAACCTGCTTCCTCAATTCTGAATAATATTCTTTCTAATACCACGGCATATTCCCAAATAAACTTTCTAATACCATTGTTCTCCTTCAATACTTCATTATTGTAATCACTTTCAGGTCCTTTAATACCACCATCATCAATAAAAATTCCCACGTGTTGAGGAAGTTCTTCTTGCCAAATCCACATCATCTGCGCCTGATATACTGCCACAGAGTTTGTTGCTCCTTGAGGTAATCTTGTTAATTGTAATCTTCCTAAAGGAGTCTCAAATGTTGTTAAAGGCCTTGAAAATTCAGCTAATTCCCTCTCATCATAACCTCCCATGATATCACCAAGTCCATAACAAGCTCTACCAGAAAAAGATTCCACAAATTCCTCAGGTGAAGGTGGTACTCCAGAATCTTTAATAGTAACTTTATTTAATACTTGAAGATCATGAACTATCCTCAACTTTCCATCACCTTTAAGCACGCAAAACACAGGACTAGAATAACTTGAAGAGGATTGTTCATAAAGACCAGTCCTAATTCTTTGTCTAACCAATTCAATATAATCATTTCTAATTGCAGTTGGTATAGGTATAGGTCTTATTTGCCAAGGCACGTGTTCCACAACTGGAATTGCATAAGGCAAACCATAACTATGTTTCAATAAACCTCTTTCCTCCTCACAATACGCTATTGCTGCCTCTCTTAACACCATAATAAACAAAAACAACTTCCATTCTTCTTCAGAAAGCCAACCTTCAGGTCCAAAATTACACTGCTTCAATCTTTCCACCGTGGTCTTTTCAGTTTCAATAAATTCAGGAGGGTTATGAATTAAAGGAGTAACATAAGGGTCTCTAGATAATGGAGGCCTTTGAAGTGGATAATTTAAATACTGTGGCATAGGCGCATTCACAGGTTTAACTTTCTTATCAACTGACTTATATTTAGTACTAAAACTTCTATAATCCCTTCCTTCATAATCTCTACTCAGCATATCTTCATCTTCCATATTCATAATTAAATTCAATTCATTTACCAATCCTTCATCTAATTTAACTTCATCTTCAAACTTGAATCCATATACTTCATCTTCATTTAATTCCTCACGTAATTCCTCAAATAATTCTTCTTGTTTAAATTCCTCAACCATAAAACCTTGCCTTTCTTCAATTGACACATTTAATTTCCTTTCCCACGTACCTCTATCAGGTTCACACAATCTAATTTTCATCCAAACACCTCTATTATCTTTCACAGTCATTCTTTCTCCTACATCTTCCTCAAAATTAAGCTGAGCTTCAAAGTCAAAGAGAAAAGGTCTTCCCAAAAGAATTGGCGTGTCTTCATCTTCTGCAACAAAGAAATGAACCAATCCACTAATATTTGTTCCAATACTGACTTTAACATTCTCAGCAATTCCACACAAAGGAGTCCTATGTCCACTTATTCCCTTCACGCCACTTTTTAAATTTACCAAAGTCTGAACAGGAAGTAATTGCATAATCTTCAAAGGAATAATATTAATTTGAGATCCAGAATCAATAAGAGCTTTGATCTTCTTCTTTCCAATAGTAATTTCCACGAATCCTAGAGGTGTAGAATAAAGAGTAGCTTGAGGAACATTAACTTCCAATGAAGAATCTGAATCTGATTCATAATCAAAGTCAGAAACAGCAGTACTTTGAACAACTGAAGCCATAGTATTCTGATTAAGATTCAGTCTTCTTTTTGATACCCACTTCTTAACCTCATCAGATATCACGGGTGAAATAGCACATAATTCCTTGATTTGAAGCTCTATAGCACCTTTCATTATCTTTTCCACCACTTCTGAAACTACTTTTGTTTTATCAGCAAAGGCTGGTAAACCTCTTTCTGATCTACTTCTGACAAAATCCCCGTCATTTGGAATAATATAAGAAGGCTTGTTTGTTTGCTGACTTCCTTCTTCACTCTTCTCACTTTCATTATCCTTATTAATTCTTCTTAAAGTATCTTCAAGAATTCCACGTCTTTGATCTTCCACATCTTCTTCATCAACATCCATAGCATCAATCTCCTCCACCACGTCATTAATTGCTACCTTCTTCTTCTTCTTCAATTTAAATCCTGAACCTTCTTCCACGTCCTTTCCACTTCTAGTCTTCATTCCTACTCCATATAATTTTGTTCCAGCTCCTGCCTTAACTTCTACTTGCTTCTTATTAACCTCAGGCACGCTCCATTCCTCTAAAATTCCACAACTAGCTTTCAATTCATGTACTCTATCTTTTCCATCATTTTTAGTTATAACACTCGTAGGAATAACTGGTGGTGGTACCACAGCTGTATTAGTAGCTGGTGGTGGAACAGGATTTTGTTGTTGTTGTTGAATATTACCACGTGCAACAGCATTTGCTTGCTCCTCAGAATACTTAATTACTTGTTGCCTAATGCCATCTTCACCCTTCTTAGACAATCTCACGTCACTTCTTGGTAAGAAAAATCCATCCATTCTATCCTGAAGTAACCCAGCCTGCTTATCTTGAATAACCCATCTACATCTACCAACTGTATGCCCTTCAGTGCTACAATACGCACAAAACAAAGTTATAGGCTGATTATTAAAATTATTATTATTATTCACAGCTGGCAATTGATTATTGGTATGAGGATTATTAGGATTATAAGGCTTATTGACATTATTATTAAACCTATTAAAGTTCTGTTGATTAGGCGCTCTTCCAGGTTGAAAAGAATTTGGTTGTTGATTATTATAATGTTGGTTATTATTATAATGTTGATTCCTGTTATTATTAGGCGCATATTGATTATTAATAGGTCTTTGTTGAGGTCCAACTTGCTGATGAATTTGATTTTGCAAAGCATTAGAGATAGGGAGTTGAAAATTATAAGAATTAGGCGCAGGAATTTGTAAAGGATTCTGCACATGATTAATTTGCAAATTCTTCAAATCTGAACATAAAACCTCCATTTGCTGAGTTGCCTTAGCTTGCATTCCGCCAATCTTAGCCACTTTACTACTTGTATCCTTCTGAATAACCTCACTTTTAACTCCAGCAATCTCATTCTTAATTGTATATCTTTCTTCTCCAATATCTTCAAAGACCAAAAGCGCTTCTTCCTCAATATAATGATCCACCACTTTCTTTAACTTCTCCAAATTAGGCAACTTATATCTTCCACTTGATACCTTCTTCATCATCTTCTTTTTAATCATCCTCTTCTTGAATTTCTTTTGAAGCTCATCAGAGAAAGCTTCATAAAAATACCTTGCCACCTCTTCATCATTTGTATCCACATAATCATGTCTAGCTAAATATTGATGAATCTTATCAAAGTTAATTCTAAAGGTCTGATATTCACTTTTACACGTAACACCTCCATTTCTCATTGTTCTTTCAGATAAAGTTCTTAAATGGTCAATAGAATATCTTGGCTGCTCCGTGGTAGTCTGATATCTTGCAATCAATTGCTCCTTCACCTTCTTCCAACTCCATTCTCCAGTTCCCCATCCTTCCATATCACGTATTTCTTCCTTAAGCTCTTCTCCAACCACAAAACTGGTAATCTGCCTTACCATATCCAATTCTGAGGCGCCATTTGCTTCAGCCTGACTATGATAATTAATAATAAACTTCTTTACATTACCACCAACTTCAAATCTTACACTAGTATCAGAATTATCAATTTTACGTGGTTTTACATGACTTCTAACTTCTTCATTTCTTTCTTCCTCACTACTATTCTCTGAAACTGAACTATCCTCCTCACTTGAACTACTAGACACGCTTGAATCACCATCACTATCCTCTTCCTTAATAATCTTCTTTACAACCTTCTTTCCTTTCTCTTTCTTAACTACCTTAATAACCTCCTTATCCTTTTTCTTCTGCTCATTTTCTTCCTTAATCCTCCTCATTGAATTAATCATATCCGCCATTTCCTTCTCTCTTTGCAAATAATATTGTTGTTGAGTAAAGAATTGCTGCTGCCAAGCCATTTCTTCCTCGTGGTCAGAGGGTACCAAAGCTTCTTGTTCTCTAAATCCCGTGAAAGCTGTAGGTGGAATAGGATCTTCAGAAGCAGATGCTTCACGCTGTTTTCCACGAGCAGTTGATCCAGAAACAGGTGGTGGTGGTGGTAATACATTATAATTTACAGGATTCTCCTGAACATAAATCCTACTACCAGAAACTCGTGGTGTTCTCTTATAATGAGAAGTAGGTGGTAATCCTATATCTTCATCTCCATCATCCGCCACATTTTGATCATGAATTTGAATTACTGAAGACATTCTTTCTTCTGCTAAATTTTTTTAAAACAATTTAATTTGAAGAAAAAAAATTCGAAATAATCTCAATATTGAATATTCTTCTTGAATTAAATATAAATATATGCGTGTTAATTTAATTAAATCTTATAAAGAAATCTTGAACTGTTTGATGATTTAAATATAAAAATTGTTTAAGTTGACTGAATGAATTAATTCTTGATACTTGATGATAATAATTTTTCTTCGAAATTGAATCTTGAATTTTATTATTAATGTAATAGTTAATTTTAATAATAAATTTGTTAATGTTATAGATAATAATTAGGGAAATTATTCAGTTTTAAATGACAGATGTAGCCGTTGAAAGTAGAGCCCCAGTGGAGTCACCAATATGTAGAACTTAAAGCTCAACAAGAGCTTTACAGAGCTTAAAGAGGGATAATCTACTAATATAACTAACTAGTAGAAGTTGCCTAAGACTGCCTCTTTGAAAGAATCAACACGGGGTTTTGCTGAATTCTTTGGGATAAGGCACCAGAGAAATATGTCTCAATACTTAATTCAAGTATTATTCCCGTGAGTTTTAGAAATAAAGAAATCTCAACACTATTGTAGTGTTATTCCAATTTGAACACAACAAAACACAATTTTAATTACTAGCAAGAAACAATCAGTTTGATTGTTATTCCAAATGAAGACTTGTAGTCTTATCACACGTAAAGAAATCTCTCCTTTTGATGTAAAGGGGCTATTTAGTGAACTTAGTACTGCTAAAGTAATTTAATAATGATTAAAAACACTCTAACAAAAGTATAAGATGAGTAAAAAGGGGAACAAAAGCCCGTAAAATCCTTAACAATAGTATATAACCTTCCAACCAACTTCCACAATGGTCAACAACCTCCAAAAAACCTCAAAAACCGTCAAAATCAATAGAATATCCTCCAAAGTAATCATATGATGTCATAAATATTATTGTTTGTAATGATCCAAGGCGTGAATTTGATCAATTTATGTGAATAAATGATGAACAGATCTTCTTATGATGAATACAGGTGATTTTTTCCTAATATTCATAGCTGAAATCCATTTTTGGAATTACGAATTTTTTGTAAAGTTGTTCAATTTTGGATTACTATAGCTCATTTGATAGCACTCGTGATTCTTATCATTTATCACCCCTATATCACCTATTTCTGATGTGTGATGAATAAGGTATTGAGTTGTAAAGATTGCAAAAATAAGGTTTTGTCATGTAAATGTCACATGTAACCTCCAAATTCGAAATTCACTCCAGTTTCTTTGTTGCCTTATAACTTTTTTACTACTCCTCTGTTACTAATGATTTAAAGATTGTACATTATGAAACCAATGATTCTGCGTCGAATGAACTATCACACACCCAATTCTGACAAGTTCTACCATATGTAATTAACTGAAAACCTCCAATTTTGATGAATTTTGACTATTTTCACGTCTAATAATGATTTTCCTTCTATCAAAGGATCATTCCACAGCACTCCAATCAATCACACAGCAGAAAAATCACTCTGAAAAACTCTTGGCGCAATCAATCCATCAATGACATCACTACACAGGAATTAATACCATAGTACCCTTCTTCGAATTTTCCCTTTTCTTGAATAACTTTACACCTCCCTTATCAATCCTCATGATTAAAGTTGTTGATGACTAATGTGATCCTTCTCTTTCACAATAAAACCTTCCTGAACCAATATCTCTTCTAATAATAAGCTAAAAACCACTTTCCAAGCTTTCATACCCATATTTTCGAATTTTTCTCCAACTTGCTTAATAATCTTCTTCTTCTTTCATTCTTTTCATAACAGTTTCCATTCCTAAAGATCCAAACTAAATGTTCTTCTTCCTCAAATCCCTTCTTACTAATTCTCTTAATTTGATTTTCACTCTTATACTATTTTTATTGATCTTTTCGAATTTTTCTTTGCTCTTAAATGATCTTATCAATTGCTTATGTAAATATATATTCTGAAAGATAATGAAATGAAAATAATAAATCAACTTTGATAACCTTGATGACTAACAACCTCAATAATAATATTGCCTTTGACCAAAAACTCGAATTTTCACACAATTTTTAAATTTTTTGCTTAAGTAGAGATCTTGCTCACCACAACGGCCGCACAATATTGTTCAATTTCATTTGATTCTTCGATAGACGGGGTTGCAAGTTTTACATTTTGAGGGAGAGGTGTCTTGACTCCATTACAATTTGACATGCCGAATCTATCCAACATAGTTTCACAGTAGTGGGATTGGTCTAATGATAGAGTGCGCTTGGAACGGTCTTGAGTGATATGAACACCCAGATGAAGTGACGGGTTGGAGTTCCATCGGAACTTGTAGATTTTCTGAAGCTCTTCACGAAATGATTGGAGAAATGATTTATCATTGGAAAATGTCATGCCATCATCCACGTGCATGTGAATGTGTATAAATGAATTGTCTTTACGCATCGTGTATAACGAGTTATCAACTGGGCAGACACACCACCAACATAGATGCCTCGGATCGGGAGATCCGAGGTATCGTCGGATGCAAATCCTCGGACAGATCTTATCCGAGGTTTCTGTCCGAGGTATCATTATGCGCCCAAAATTACCTCGGATCAAAACCTCGGATAGCTTCTGTCCGAGGTTTCAGATCCGAGAACGCCTCGGATTTCCCAATCCGAGGTTAATATGCTGGCAGTGACAGTGAATCCAATACGTTTGAACTTCGTATCCAAGTCATGATTAAACTCGCGATGGGCCTGACAAGTTCCATAGAGTGACCTATCCAAAGCAACGACATGTTTGGGCTTGGAGGAGTCACGAAATCCTGTGACTTGACGCACGTAAACTTTGTGATGAAGCAAGCCGTTGAGAAAAGCGGTTTCTATGTCGAATTGCTCCATTTCCAAATCATCCGTGGCTGCAAGACTGTAGAGAGTGCGGAGTGTATCAGTTAGACCGACGGAAGCGTAGGTAGAATCGAAGTCGATGCCTTTAATTTGATGATTTCCTCCAGCTACCCAACAAGCCTTGTACTTGGTTATTCGGCCAAACTCATCACGTTTACGCTTCAATCGCCACATTCCCAGCAATATATTAGCATCGGGTGGAGCTTCAACAAGTCTACCAACATCATGGATTTGTAAAGACGTGAACTCCTCAGACATAGCTTTCAGCCACTCTTCACGATTGGGTCCACTCATTGCCTTGGTGTAGGATGGATCATCATTCTCTGGACCATCATCTACTTCACTCAGGTAGCATTTGTCAAGGTCAGTCACTGTATGATATCCGATCAAGTCGCCCAATCGTTCTACAGGGGCTGGTTGTCACTGAGATCTGCGAGGCTGAACAGGTTGTGTTATTTGAAGAAAATCATGAACGTCCTTGGTGGTATCCGGAGGTGATGTGTTGACCTCCCAGACTTCATCCCAACTTTCATCATTTAGCACCGTCAACTCCTCAGTAAATTCAGGATCAAGTTTTCGCAAAGGAAATACCTCCTCATTAAACACGACATCATTTGAGACCATTATTCTATTTGTCTTCGGATCCCATAGTCTATAGGCATTTGAATATTTTTCATAACCCACCATTATTGACTTGATTGAACGTGAAGCCAGCTTATTCTGATGACCAGGGGGAATGGTGTAGGCCAAACAACCTATAGCACGGAGACGATCATAATGTAGGATTGGTGTTTCGAGTCTAAGAGCAGTTGTTTGCCAGGCATATTCAGGACAATCGAACTTTACAGATTTTGAGGGACACAGGTTCAAGATGTACGACGTAGCCATTATTATTTCACCCCAAAGGCGCACAGGAAGGTTGGCATGAATCAGTTGTGCTCTCAATCTTCCTGATATCGTTCTGTTGAATCGCTCAACCACCAAATTCTGCTCAGGGCTCTCAGGGGGACCCATCTCATGCACGATACCTTTCTCAGCCAGACAGCGTTTGAAATCATTGCTTGTGAACTCTCCACCACGATCAGACTTGAATACGGCAATTTTGAACGACGTTTGATTACATAGCATGGTATTAAATTGTTTGAAAGCTTCTAAAGCATGAGATTTACATTTTAACAGAATGACCCAATTGCGACGGGTTGCATCATCAATCAAAACCATAGAATAAAGGAACCCGCCAATAGTCGCAACAGGAAAGGGACCTGCAAGATCACAATGAATTCTATGAAGAGGGATTTCACTCCTAGGAAGCCTGCCAGAATGGCTGCTCCTCGTCTGTTTCCCCAAGGTGCAGGCCTCGCAAGTAGACGGTGGAGACGGATCAAGTCGTAGGACATCCTCCATGACATCTCGGGTATTTCTGGCGTTGAGATGACCAAACCGCAGGTGCCATAAGTCAGTATTGTTAGGCTTGAAAGCAGTCGCAGATGACGCACTAGGTTCAGAAAAATGATAGAACCGCCAGAACCCTCCAGGACCCGAATCCTTATACGCTGGAACAGTGTTTTCATTGTCAGAAAAATACATGTTCTTGTCATCCGTGTTGGTACCGTAGTGTGGATCGAAAATCTTGTAACCCAACTCGTATAACTCAGTGATAGAGATAAGACTCGCTGGTAGTGATGGAGAGTAGAGTACATTTGGAATCGATACAACAGTCGGAGAACCTTGACGATCAAAGGCGTGAAGCTTGGCAGTACCCATCTGGTTTGCAACAATTCTAGATGACTTGTTCGCGTTTGCTACCTTGATCCAGACTGGCTCGACAGACCTTAAGTCATCCAACAGCATAGCATCTCCGAACATGTGTCGGTTGCATGCCGTATCAGCTAGCGTCGGTTTGTTTGTCGCAGTCGGAGAGGGATACGCAGATGATACAATCAGAGAGACCTCTTGAGGTTCTTCAGCAACTACATTGTATGATGTAGCAAATTGACATGCTGGAGGCGTCTCGTTCGAATTCACCGGTTCATGTCTGACTTCAGTTGGAACAGCTGGTTGCTGGCTTTGAACTTGAGCTTCGGTGTTAAATCCTATAACTCCTGCGGCCGCCAACTGATTGAATCGTCGAACCTTCTCCTCGTCAGACAGAGATCGAGATCCCGAGTTGTTAACCGCAGATGAAGGTCTCGAGCGGTTGACATCGCGATTCTGTTGTCTCGAACACACAGCATTGGTGTGATTGAATCTCCAATGATCTCTCAATACGCAAGGTGCGTTCGGAGATTTGTTGGTTCGAGGGTTGACTGAACGGGTGGGATTGGGTATGGTCTGCCTCGCATTGACAGCCATTGCAATTGGGGTTTCATCTACATTACTGAGCGCAGACTTTGTACGAATACGAGATATGACCTTTGCAATCGTAAGATTCTTGAGGTCACCAAAGAGTTGGTCGCGTATTGTGCTGTACTGATCACCAGGGAAGCTTAACAATAAGAATACGGCAAGAAGTTTGTCGCTTATTTTAAGATCCTGGTCAGAGGCGGTGGCTTCAGCTAATTGAGTATGTAGGTCATTGATATTGTCAAGAAAGGCAGGGACAGTTTCAGATCCCGAGTATCGTATTGTTGCGACCTTCGCTATAAGCGCAGCAACTTCGAGCCCATCATCTTGCGATGATTGTTTGATGAGTAGGTCGTAAGCCTTCTTGGGATCCTCGATTCCGCGAATTGCAGGAAGTCGAGTCGCAGTAACGGTGGCTCTGATGATTTCAAGCACACCAGCACGTTCAGATTCGATCTGCTCGTACTTGTCAGGATCCTTGAGATCCGACGAAGATGGCGATGTGTCTCGTTCGACATGCTTCCATAACTTCCTGGTTTTAAGATAAGTCTTTAAACCCAAATTCCAATCGACTTTGTTCGTGTCGTTTAGTTTAGGAATTTGTGCAAGAAGGAACGAAGAGTGAGATACTGAGGATGAGGTGTTATTGGACGCCATCAGTACTGTATTGACAGAATTGTTGGGAAGAGATGAGCCTGTATCGGACAGGATAGTTGGGTGGGTGGGTGGACCAGAAAGACTGATATCTGGGTTGTCCGTTACAGAATCCAGCGTGTGGATGTGGCTGGTGTGGGGTTATAGTTAACGTTCGGATTGATCGACAGTTTGTTTACTCCGGAATTCGAAAGAAGGTTTTCAAATTGTCGAGTCAATAGCCGAAACTGAACTTAGACAATTCTAAAGTTCAAGGTATGAGTATTTCGAGTTTGAATTGACAGGTTCTTTTGCGTAAGTCTGTATTCAAAACTCTAGTCTACCGTGTTTGTTGATCAAGATTGAGCTTCGAGCTCTGGGCTCATAACCTAAAGGAATCTCTGATTCCTAATCAGATCAGACAACACACAGATTAGTATAACAGTCTTAGAAGAGATGAAGTATCCGGAGAAGATGTGTTAAACAATATGTGGTGTTGATGAAAAGCTTTCTAAAGATTGATGAAGAAGAAAGTTTTCAACATGGATGAAATCTGATATAGTGAATGTTTCGATACAAACAATGGTTAGGTTAAAGTTTAGTCAGAAAGGTTGTGAGTAAGACATATGCACATATACAAATGTAATTAAAATACATATTTAATATTATTATTTGATGCAACAGTTAATATATATTTTCAACTTCTATTGGTCCAGCTTCCTGCGACTTTACTATCAATGATAGCATTCGCTTGTAACCGATGCTGTAATGGAATGCATATGCAAAATTCGATTGCATTCATTGCGTGCGGTGTCTCCGAGAGAGTGAATGACCATCTCCATTTCCTCGGCTTAACCACTTCTCGTCAAACAGGGTTGAAAGCAATGGACACGCTCGGGAGAGCTTTGCAAAATCTCATCAAACATCGTATGAAACAATCATATAATTTAAGACCCTTTATGACGCTTGAAAACATCGACATTCAAGCACGTATTCACAACACTGCCAACATAGATGCCTCGGGTTGCGGAATCCGAGGCATCATCGGAGGTAAAACCTCGGACAAGGTCTGTCCGAGGTTTTTGTCCGAGGTAATCTTCTGCGCTGGGAGTTGCCTCGGATCAAAACCTCGGACAGCTTCTGTCGGAGGTTGGTAATCCGATAATACCTCGGATTTTGCAATCCGAGGTAAATATGTTGGCGGTGAAATACACGAATTGAGGCATCTACGAAGCTTTTTCACGGTTCTTATGGCTACCTTCACTTCCTACCTCCTCATCTCATTGACGACATCAATCCAGAAGAAGCTAAAGTTGAATCTATTCTGAAGTGTATCGATAAAAGTCAAGAAGAGCCTTTTGAACCAGACACGATTTTGCCTACTCAAGAGGAGAAATTACATTGGAAGCTTGTACTAAAAGCACAGCTTTCCCGAGCTTTATTAGATTACGGACTTGAAAAAGACTCTGTAGAATACAACACTTGTAAATCAGCTCTTGCAACCGTTCCTCCTCCGGTCGATCCAATCAAATGGCACAATCCTGATCTTATGATGCTAAAAATGATGAGTGCATCAGATAGTTCTGCTGGAGGTGTAGCTGACATGCTTGAACAATGCCAAAAACAAACTGGTGAAGATGCGATTGAGTTGGCTAAATTTCTTTGAGTCCTTGAAGGCGATATGGGAACCTGCTTAAACTTCGAGTCACTCATCCGTCAACGCTTTCCAGCCAGTTCAACTCAAGATTCACTCAATAATATTCTCAATATGCCTGGATTAGCTCACACTATGTGGAACGTAGCAAGCAAAGTGATAAGCCATCATTGGGGTGATCCGAAGGACTCATCCGACACTGGTCTTCACCGAACCGCAGGCGCACTTTTGATGAGGACAGATAAACTCCCATCTCAACAGGACTTTAACTCCTTGATGGAAATGATTCATAAAAGCCACACAGCTACTCTAGTCTTTTTGTTGAAGTCAGTTCTTTATTTTTTTTGTTTTCATTCTTGAGCTGATCATTAACTTTACTTGATAGGCAAATAATTGCAAATCACGATCCACCTGTGAAACTAGATCAACCTGGTATGGCTCAGTCCATAATTGATGAATGCTACAAAAGATACTTTAGTATTGAATCTTTAGAAGCCTCTTCTAAAACGGGCAATTGGACTCTTTACAACTTGCGCCTTCGACTCAGGGACTTTGCTTCCATTGTTGAAGGGGATCAAGCTATGCGATCAGGTGATATAGGCCGCACTATGAGTATGTGGAAGAGAAGGGCCTTGATGGCTCAAGGTATCAAAGGACTTTCACATTATGCCATACATCTGCCAAGGTTTATCTTGATACTTGAAAAGTTTTTACCGCCGAAGATCGCCAAAGCAATAAAACACTCACTTTTGATTCCAACTGGCGGACGTGATGGGCACTGGGTTGCAAAGGACTTTTATCTTGAAATTCAGAACTATTGGCTGAAATATTTCTACAACAACTCGGTGCGTCTTTTTCTCCTTTGATATTCATCATATGATCTCATAGAATTGATGTTAACAGGGTCAAGGGACAAATATTGAGCGATTGATGGAGAGATTCTCTATCCTGATTCCACTTGTGAGTGAAGCATTCCGTGTTGATTGACTCAGATTTGCTTGCTAATTGAAGCTATTGTCTTGAACACAGCTTCGTAATCAGATCCATCAAATGAAAGTGAGATCTGGACTTAAAGACATTTACCAAAACAATTATCACCCAATCACGGATCAGACAATGAGAACCTTTTTACATATGGCTCAGATTCACTTATGTGATCCTGAAATATCTCAGAATTCGAGATCCACCAATGATAACGATGAAGTCGGTGATGTGGAAGAATTAGGGATAGCTAAATTGAAGTCAATCCTAAAAACAGAGGCACGTAAGAAGTTGCCCTCAAGATTCATCTGGGGATCAATGAGCGCAAGAGCCACCAATCCGGATGATCTAGAGCAACTTGATGAATCTGAGATGATTTGATTGTCAAGATATTACATGATAATTACTTATTGAATTGTCTAAGTATCATTTAATAATGTCTAGATAAGATCGATCCCAACTCTGTCTTGTAGCAATATCATTGATTACATGGTGAAGTTGTAATACATAATATCTATTGCTATAAATTCAAAGAATCCGAAACCTTTTTCTGCTTATCAGTGATCTTCTTCTCTTTCGAACTTGCTGCCTCGGCAGCTTTTTCTATTCGTAAAAGCTTTTGGTTTGCAATATCCTTTGCTTTGTTCTCTTTTTCCACAGCTTTCAATCGCAACTCTTCTCGATGTTCTTCTTCGATAATCTGTGTGTCCAGGATCTCTTGATCATTAGAAATCTCTATATCTTCAAGTTCAGATTGATATTTTCTGTAAGAATCGCTTTGAAGCCAAGATTTGATACAGTCAATTATCATCTTGAACATTCCAGGTAAGGTCTGACCACCCAGAATTTCGCGAAGAAAGCTTCCGTTCGATACCGAGACATAGTTTTTAGCGATCTGCCAAGCATCATCGCGATTGAAGAGGGTGTGAGGCAAGATTTTTGGATCTAATGGATAGGTTTTATGGAATAAAGCCTCGAAATGGCCCATGATCGAGACAACGAGGTCGATAATTGGCACATTCAGCCGTATAGGATCGTTAGACTTGCATACAAGCGGGATACTACTCGTAATCTTTCTTTTAGAACTGGTTTTTGGAATATCAAATAGCGAGATGTCCTCAGGATCAGTTGGACTTGAGGACATCAGTTGATCTAGCCTGGTTAAGTTTGTCTGTGGAAGGAGCCGGATGAGTCGAGCTGCTGCCTGAGGATCACAGTTTGAGCATCGACAGGTTGCCATCTTCAGAGACTTCTCGCGCTCAATCTCTTCTAGGTAGCGAGGATCCGTCAAAGACATAGGAATATATCCTTTCCTGTACCATCCAGTATAATCAATTAATACTATTGATTTTTTAGTTGTGAAACATTAGGTAAATATAGCTTACAGATTGTCAAGGGCATATACAACTCTTAAGCAGCATGGAGTGAAACGTAACGCATGCATACGCTCTTCATTATCCATATGGGATGTTACCAAAATCTCTGATGGTGAGTTTTTTCCTTTTGGAATATTGGGCTGAACAAATAATATCACTAATCCGTCACCATCGCCACGACCTGCTCTTCCAGCCATCTGATTCGAATCTGACGGGTCCATAGCACCCATGATGACTACAATCCTAACACAAGGCCAATTCTGACCCAAGCCAAGTGCAGAAGTAGCTGAGATTATGGGATACTTGCCTTCCCCGTACTCTCTTGCACTTTTGAGCTTGTCGTTATCGCTAGTCACAGAGTGATATCGTCGGATACAGTCACTGTTCCCATTGGAGGAATCTGTTGGTTGTCCACAAGCTTTGCAAACAGATTCTATTACATTCATTGTAGCATTCCGAGTTCCAGAGTATATGATCATTGGTGGTAAGTCCTTGTTTGAAACAACGGATTTGTGAGGAATTATGAGATTTAGATCCTCTGCTGAATCGAGTGAATGATTAAGGTATATCCGAATGAAACGTAGCTCAGGCCGTACGAGCTCGCCATGAATCATTGTGATATGTGATTTGGTGATGCTTAAGCTTTCCAAGATTGCAGAGACAGCTTGAGGCCGACACGTTGCAGACATCAGGAGCACTGGAATGTTGTCTGTTGCCATCAGGTGCTGGCCGAGATTTCCATATGACAAACGGAATATGCCGATGTCTTGTGGAGTGACATGAGTAGAGAAGTGTCTCGAGGCTCCACTGACCTGAAGCCCCCAAAGATAAATACAGTGGGCCTCATCGACCACTTTCAAGACCAGATGAGCTTGAAAATCTTTGCTATAGTAAAGAGTCTGAAAGTCTCCATTATTAAGAAATATCTCGGGACTCTTGGAAAAACAAACAGATATATTAGTTATGTTCACAACACAGTTGACTAGATGTTTTGACAGAGCTAACCAGATATATGAACGAGTAAAAGTTCTGCTTCAATTTTACCAATACGTCCTGGGTGAAGGTTGTTTTTGTCAGATTGACTGCAGAAATGCCGGAAAGTTTTTTCTCCAATACCTGAAATGGAGTACAATCTTCAGGCTGACAGTTTGCCAATTTTTATGGTGATATCAAACTAACCTGATTGTCACCAAGCGCATCTAGTGGGTTCAAGACCAAGATGACTTCTTTCTTGGACTTTGGAAACATATGGAAGAATAGTTCAGAAACACGACTCTTTCCAAAGCCAGTAGCAGCAAGCAAGAACGCGTTTAGACCGTTCAAAAGAGGGACTGTTGTGTTCAGCTGGATCTCCTTTGGACTGATCCTTGGGTACATTTCTCTAAACTTCAAATCAGCCATTTTCTTCTGCTCAGAAACCGTCGCGGTAAGTATCTTCTTCAATAAACTGGTCCAAACAAGCTGTAGGCTATTGGTCGATTGACGACTTTCATTTTTGTCTTGTCCTTGTAAAGCATCATGTGGATTACTTTGGGTTTGTCTTCTTGACAACGACATGATTATTGATTAAGAAGAAAAGTCAAGACTGGTAAAGACAGTTTGAGTTCATCGAGGTCATCAAAGTCAAGACCTCGATGATTTTGGTTTTCAAGCTGCATCAATGTCACAGATGACCGTTGAACGGTCATACGCAGTCAGATTTCGAAATTTCAAAAGACGCTCTTTTGAGCTCAATGGAAACTTTTTGATGGGATTAAAAATAAAAAAAAAGTAAAAGAAGAGAAGTTGTGGAAGAAGCTCGAGTCTAACATATATGAACAACAGACAATGTTGTAATCAAATAAAGAAAAGTTTTCAATACAATAAGGTCCTCCCACTAAAAGCTGTAATCAAATAAAGAAAAGTTTTCAATACAATAAGGTCCTCCCACTAAAAGCCCGATGTGCTTGTCACCAAGAAAAGTCACACTACATATAAGTCCCTCGTGCCTCGGCCGCAAACTTTCAAATGAGAGGCACGAGATTTGGACTTAGTTAAGTTAGAATCCAGTGATCTTTGAAAGTAACAAAATGTTTAGCTGAACAAACCACCCAAACATCATCCATCATATTGTTCATGTATTTGATCCCAAAAACGAATTCTGCAATCCAAAGGACTAGAGAAAAGACTCCACACCCAATGTATGGAGAAGCTGAAGATCCAAAATTCATATTAGGGGGTTTCAAGTCAATAAATTTACAGGATTTTACAGTCCAACAAGTTGTCTGATGTTGCAAAATATACCGTAAATTTGAAAAAGTTGGGACACCTAAAAAGGTGTCCTGAATGCTGTTGACCGTATATTTGCAGAAAAAACCTCACCGTAAAATTTAAAAAACTTGTCCGTTTTTTAAAAAAGTTTCACAAAAAAATTCTGACTTGAAACCCCCTATTATGGTCAACACAATGTTTATCTCTGATCTTTAATATTTGACGCATCTGATATTGGAAATGTAAGGGGATTATTTGAAAGGCTGTCTCAACATCAGATTTGACAAGGATTACGTCAACCCTGGGCCAGCAACGCAGCTGTTGCGCGCTGCGTTGCTGGCGCGTTGCGGAAATTGTGGGCCGCACCGCAGCACAAATTCTGCATATCTGTTGCGTTCCGAACTGACGCGTAACAAGATCCCGGAAAACAGGGTTTTTTTTGACCGCAACATTACCTGCTGCGTTACGGCGCACAACCGCAAAGTTGCGGCTGTTGCGGGTCGGGTTTCTCATTCCAGTGATTTCTACGCACTATACCTGATTAGGCGAAGTCTTCTCTTTGTTTCACAATCCGATCGATCTCAATTAGTCTGAATCCACCCATCCTAAACACGACGCACCAGCTATGCATTGGTGCATTCGAGACAGGAGCAAGCCAGGGGCTGACTGGCTTGAAAGTCATAACATGCTCCTTCCAAATCCGAGGGTGAGGTCTCTTTTTCTTTCATCCTCGTTTTCTCTCTTACCTCCTCACTGATATCCTTTCTGTCTTGGTTTGATATTATTCACTTGATAGAAACATCATCATACACTTACAACTTTATCAAACTTCATATTTCCATTTTCTTTCTTTATACTACTCATTGTTTACAATATGTCAGAAACTTCCCAAGCCGAATCCAAAACTCCTTCTAGATCTATCCGATCCAGAAAGCAAGTCATCAATGAGTCCATGGTTTTGACAATGTCCAACTCGCGTCGCTGATTGACTTCAGAGCAACCTTCGGCCTTGAAAACCAAGCGCAAATACCCTAGTTATCATCGCACCGATACTGACGCCGATTCTGATGCCTCAATCACGAGTCTTCACCCTGATGGAAAGAAGAACAAAAAGAATTCAAAGACACCAAGCAATCCCTCTCAATCCAAGTCTCAAACTCGCAAGAAGAAGAAAGTTACATCAGGACTTGAATTGAATGACGATGAGGTAGCTATCAAATTCAACTTCTTTAATCTCTACTTTTAGTATTACCTCATAGTCACTGAAGCGCGGCCCATCTTTCAGCACACCCAGGCCAAGTCTCAACCTTGCAAGAAGAGAAAGGTCCAATCAGACGTGGTACTGGATGAGGGCGGCTCCGAGGTAGGTTTCAAATTGCATTCATCCAATCTTTTTGCCAGACTGTTTACTTACCATAACCACTACGTTTATCAGCATATCTGTTCAAATGTGACCAAAGCCATACTCCGAGCCGACTCTGATGTCGAGATTACTGGGGTAATTCAGAGACCTCGTCGCAAGATAGCCACTCACAGCCCCCAATCACAAGTGACTGGCAGCCCAGTGCATCCCGGCAACCTCAACATGTTTTCAACATGTTTTCAATATGTTTTTAGTATGTTATTAATTGGTTGTTCAAATTACATCACACAGTCTTTGACAGATATATATGAGTCATAGTGAGCTGACAGATTCAATTCCCCATCACAGCCCTCAATTACAAGTCACTGGCAGCCCAGTAAGTCCTGGCAACTTCAACTTGTGTTTCCATTTGTTTTGAATCTATTTTGAATTTGCTGCTCAACTGAAATCATGCAGTATTTGACAAGGTTTCAAATATATCTTGACCAGTTTTCAGATATTTCTTGACTAGTCATGTTGTGATGCTCTTTACTGGGTGGGGAGATCTATGCAAGTTTTTAACTCAATCTCGAAGAGATACGGGATATATATATGAGCTGGTTACCCATTTCAAAACAAGCTGATGAATAAATCTCCCAGTATGAACCCTTTTCAGCCACTGGTATTTCCAGCTCCAAGTGATTGATCATCTAGAGCGGACCCCAATAACAACCAGGGCCAGCTCTAGATGAACAACCCTCTCACAGCCAACAGAGATACCGTGGACTCAAACATCCAAGGTATCTTCAGGTATATATATATATATATATGCTTGGACTGTGGGTCCATGGCAATGTTCCAAGAATTTCTTAGCACCAAAAAAATCCTTGGATCAATTACTCAGACACCTTGTCTGAGGCTATTGCCATACAGGGATACCTCAGGTATACGAAGATTTGAGGAATCTTTGTTGAAGGTGTCTAGAACTGGCCCTGGCTCTGGTTCAATAAAAGCCAGCTCTATATGAGTCATCATCTAGGACTGGCCCCAATAACAGCCAGGGATGTCTTTCAACAATCACTCATTCAGAACTGGTATTGGCTCTCATATTGCTCAGGGCCTGCTGTAGATGGTGCATCAAAGAGAGCTGGCTCCAGCAGGACTCACGGCCTACTCTAGACAATACATCAAGTAGAGCTGGTCCCAATAGCACTCAGAGGCTGCTCTATTTGATGCATCAAATAGAACTGGCCCCGACAGCACTCAAGGCCTGCTCTATCTGTTGCATCAAATAGAGCTGGCCCCGACAACACTCAGGGCCTGCTCTATTTGTTGCATCAAATAGAGCTGGCCCCGACAGCACTCAGGGCCTGCTCTATCTGTTGCATCAAATAGAGCTGGCCCCGACAACACTCAGGGCCTGCTCTATTTGTTGCATCAAATGGAGCTGGCCCCGACAGCAATCAGGGCCTGCTCTATTTGTTGCATCAAATAGAGCTGGCCCCAACAGCACTCAGGGCCTGCTCTATTTGATGCAACCCCTCAGTATTGCATGATGTTATGTGGATGCTAAAGGTTTCTACTCCACTTAGTGATTATTATTAATATTAATAACCTACTGGAAAGAGAGAATAGTCATTTTACAAATTAATACAGCTTGTAAAATCAGGGGTGATAAAGGTATAATAATAAATTGTTTATAGCTAAGAATTTGAATTCTTTATACCTTGGATTACTTGTACTTTCACACCTTTGAGCAGATGTAATATACATATACATATAAATATATAAAGTATATAAGTATGATATATAATGATATAGGAAGTAATGAGAAGATAGAGTAATTATAAATAATAAATAACATAGCTTCAGAGAATCATCACGCACCAATGATTCTCAATTCTCTTGGCTTATTACTATTACTTCCACACATTATCTTGTAGATCATAACCAATAAATGTGTGAGTAAAAAGAGTGTGCAAGTATCAAATCTGAATACAAATCTCTCTTCTTGATTCTTGACTTGTCTCTCAAATAGTCGGATTCTCTCTTCTTGATAATTTTATCTTGTAGAGAATTTATGAGACTATTAGAATCTAATGTAGTCTGCTGTTGGGGCCAGTTCTATTTGATGCATCATATAGCGAAGGCCCTGAGTGCTGTCCGGGCCAGCTCTATTTGATGCATCAAATAGAGCAGGCCCTGAGTGCTGTCGGGGCCAGCTCTATTTGATGCATCAAATAGAGCAGGCCCTGAGTGCTGTCGGGGCCAGCTCTATTTGATGCAACAAATAGAGCACGCCCTGAGTGCTGTCGGGGCCAGCTCTATTTGATGCAACAAATAGAGCAGGCCCTGAGTGTTTTCGGGGCCAGCTCTATCTGATGCAACAAATAGAGCAGGCCCTGAGTGTTGTCAGGGCCAGCTCTATCTGATGCAACAAATAGAGCAGGCCCTGAGTGTTGTTGGGGCCAGCTCTATTTGATGCAACAAATAGAGCAGGCCCTAAGTGTTGTCGGGTCCAGCTCTATTTGATGCATCAAATAGAGCAGGCACTGACAGCACTGCTGGGTAATTGAATCTGAAGGAAATGTTAATTGTTCCAGATGAGGGCCTTTTTATGTGAGCAATTGAATTAAATGAATCATAATATTGGGAGAACCTTTTGAGATTGATGATCAATTAACTTTTTGATTTAGCTATGCCAAATTTGGTTCCTGATTTCTGATAAGAGTCTTCTTCAGATTAGATTGGCCCAATGAAGTAACCTTCTTTGGATGACTTGTGAAGTTCATTTGATGGTTTGATAAGTATACATTTGACCACAAATCAAATATTGGACCAAAACCTGCTGAGGTGTTAGTGGATCAGAGCAAAGAATGAGATTGAATCCAGGGTAGTTTAGCAGTGAGCAATCTAAGGGTTGTGTTATTGGAGTGTATATTGTTATTGTGATGTGGCAAGGATCATAGTTAGAACTTAAGCAAAGTTCAGTAACTCCATCCTTGAGGCTAGGAGCTGATAATTGTACCTATAGATCCACTTGAATGTGGCTTCTGATGTTGGTCAGTGTCAGATTGGTGATCAATAATAGCCATGACTATCACCACCCCAGCAAGGACCAACTTGATACAAAATGAATTGCTGATAGAGATCACACTTGATAGACATGCTGAAGTGGGGTCAAGAGTATTTCTTCAGTAGCAAAGTGGATGGGGGTGGATTTCATTTGAGGCAAGTATAAATTGTCAAATGGAAGTTGTATCTAAAGGCAAGTATTGACATCCAGCACATCTTTCACCGTGGCCAATTGATTATCATAGTCCACAACATCAGTGCTGTTACTGTATGGAAGAGGCAAGTGTGAAAGTGAGGATTGAGGATCTTGCCAGTGCCTGATCAGGATATTGTTGATGACTGGACAAGGCCTCTATAAAAACTGGTTGAGATCTGTTAAACATCATATTGAAAACATCTTTTAAAAAAACTAAAAACAAATTAAAAACATATTAAGGTCATCGGATGTACTGGGCTGCCAGTCACTTGTGATTGGGGGCTGTGACTGGCGACAATGACTGTAACAAGCTCAGGGCTTACTACGACCCTCCATTTCATGGGCCAGGCAATGTACGTGCTTTTTTCATTTCATCTATTCTGTCTTTATCTGTTCCTCACTTCTTCGTTTCTTTTGCATGTGTCCACTTCAACCAATTTTAGGACAAATCAAAGCCACCACTCTCGTATCCATGTAAACTCTGCCCAAAGGATCGAAAGGATCCTATTCGAGTCAGCTACAGCAACATGACGGGTATGATACGGTCTCACCGCAATGGATCTACCGCAACAGGCCGTTCAGATGTCGGATGTCCAAGCCGCGCCAAAAGCTAAAAAAGAGCACCCGGAGCTTGAAATACCCTTGTCAGTGGCAGAGCGACGACTAGCAGACAGCAAGAAGTCCGGTCAGAACCTCAACAGTTTTGTCATCACAACTCCCGGCCTCAAGTTCAACAACGAGACCTTCAACCAATTGGCGTGCACATGGTTGATTCGACACGCCCTTCCATGGTCTCGAGTCGAAGACCATATCCTTAGAACTATGGTAAGTTATGTATGGTGTGAGGCCAAGCTCTATGGCCGCAAATGGGCAGCTACAGAGGCCAAACACATCAATACTTCTCTGAAAACCAATGTTTTCAAAGAACTTCAGGCAAGTTTTCTACATCTCTAATTCTTGATTGGTTTACAAACTGAAATTTCCCTTTCTCTTTTCAGCAACTCACTTCACGGTTTAACCTAGTCCATGACGCCTGGACCAGTAAAGGCAATCGGCATGGTTTCATAGGCGCGTCGGTAACGTTCATTGATCCCAAATGGAAATATCACGTCCGACATGTAGGCCTGAAGGTTGTTGCCTGGCACCATCACGGTCCTTGGCTGGCTGAGCCCATTGTAAACTTACTGGTCAAACATGATATCTTCCAAAAGATAAGTATTTCTCACCTCTGGCTACTAGACTCCTGGGATATCATCCGGAGGAAAATGAGACGTATTGGTCGGACTCTATCCGTATCTCACTGCCAGACGCACACACGCGTGCGTCGTGTCATTTCGCGTCTGATGTCTATATCCATCCACGCAGAGTCCGACATCTAGACGTGTCCTGGCCTCAGACGTGTCTATGAGGCTAGCCAGACCTGTCTGGCCTCCGAACCCAGTGGTCTTACCAGTCTTTGAGGCCTTCTACGACCGATTGTACAAATGTAATTCCCTTATCTCCCACTCTTTCATTAACTTTATCAACAACGGCCTATCAAGACCAAATCATTTTGAATTCTGAATCAAAACCAAGGACTCAATCATCAATATCAAGCAAACCCTTGTTTTTTAACTCATTTCAACAAATCGAATCGCAAAGACATTTCAACCAATCGAACCGCAAAGACATCTATGTACAGGCACCTATAGACAAATCATGATGAGTCAACCTCAATCAACACAATCAACCTAAACGCAAAAACACACATTTTATACAACTATTTACATATCTGTCTCTCATCAAAATGATCAAATTCATAACTCAATTTAAAGATCATCAGCAAATGGGTCGTCCCCACCTCCATCAGGCTCTTCCACCTCAAACCCAAACTCATCAGCCTCAATCACCTCGACCTCATCCCGTGGCAGCCTCAATTCCTCCTCTTCCTCCCCCCACATTAGCATCCTATGCTCCAGAATCTCCTGATCATCCAGCGCCTCGGCTTGAAGACTACGTGCGTTCACATTAGCCTCCCACTCCCTTTGGCACTTCTCAATCAGCCTGTCCCAATCATGTGCTAATGAATTGTTGAATTCAGAAGTCGAGCTCGAGTACGGCGCTGTTTCTCTCAGCAAACCAAGCATGTGTACATTCCATGACATCCAGTCTCGACTGTGAAGCTGGCGAAGATTTATCTCTGCTGCCTTCAAAACGGTTTGACTTTCATTCCATACATCTTTTGCTTGTCAACCCCCAGGCTGAACCAAATCGATTGGACTTTCTATTCCATGACATTCCGGGTCCCATTCTGTAATTACAAGTTGTAATGTAATTCATCGAATCAGTCGCAGACCTGTACCACTTCATTATGTTATGTGCACAAATAATACAACTTACCTTTGGTAGATAAAGTAGAAATACGATCAAAGCTCTGGTCCGTTTTGAGGGCATATAGCATCATTTGGCGGATCTCCCTGCTGATGCGGCGGAGCTCTTCAGAACAACTTCGCTGTTCTAAAAAGGCTTGAATACCTTCTATAGTGCCTCGGTCAACAGCCCAAGCCTCCGCTGGATGTGAGAGTGACCCCATGCTCCAGAATTCGTCCTCAATTGACAACTCCTTTGTCTCTCCGAACAAAGGACACAGTAAGTAACTGACAGGCAAGATTGCATTATACTTTGACACTTGTAATTTGAATGAATCATACTTCTTCTTGAATAAGTTATGTTTGTTTCTCATGAACTGCTTGAGACTCTGTTGTACGCGAGTGCCTAACAACATCCAAATGGATTTGAAACATCACTCTGAATTGATTCAAAAATAACAAACTCGTAATCAAAAGGTAGAAGTTATGTACCTTGGCCATGCTTGTCCCATCGTCTTTGAGCCTCTAAAATCCCCACCTTGGCTTCATACAGCCTCTGCTTTGCCATACAAACTCGGATGAGCGCCCAAGCCTTAGCATCTACCAGATCGTACAGTGCATGAGACTTTTGAAGGGAAATACAAAAGGCAAAACTTGTACTTACTGGTGGCTGCTTTGAGAGTGCGAAACTCTTCGCTTCCTAAATCAGCCACCACGGTTGCAATTGCCTCTTCAAATGCTACAATTGAACCTGGCAGAGTGAGTGCCTGCTCTCGTTCCGATTCAGTTGTATTCGGATCACAAGTGTTCCTCAGACTTGCAAGTTTCACACTGTTTCCAATTGTACATATATCAGCTTGGTACAGCCTCGTACTGAAAGTGAGGAGGGAAGATGCAATTCACTGTGATTCTTGCAACTTCTCCTCAAGATCAAGCAAATGAACTAATCGCTCCTCAAATTTGAGACGACTCTCGTCTGCCATGGCGGCCAGTTGCAGAGCTCTCTGTCTGGCCCACTGAGCGGCAAAATAGTCCTGAGTGTAGCATGGATCGGACTGCAACAAATCGTTTAATGTCTTAGTAGCTTTTAAGCTACGTTCCCTAGCATGCGTCAATTTCTCTCGAGCGGAACCAACTAATTATACACACAATACAATGCATCAGCTAAAAGTGTGATGTGGTAAGTACAAAGAGACTGACTTGACACCGCGGGAATCAACTCGTTTGAAACCCGATTGAGCGGAATTCCGGTGTCCGGGTTGAAATTCCTCAAATCACGAATCTCGTTCACAACTCGTTTGCATTATGTTTGCCCATTTCCCTCGAGTACCCTACAATACATACACATACACATCACTTTAAAAACCTTTGATTCCAACGGTTTGACTACATATCTCACCACTTATCATGTTCCCGCTGAACTGCTTATCTTTCTGTTGATTGAGGCTTGACAAATGAGGATGAAGGTGAGGAATGGTGAAAGGGGATGTTGCGGTATGATGTGACTATACATACACGGGGCCAGCCGAGTCAGAGCACAGCCCGAGGGAAATTGGCAAACATAATGTGAACGAGTTGTGAACAAGATTCACGATTCGAGGAAATTCCAAACCCGGACACCAAAATTAAGCTCAATCGGGTTTCAAACGAGTTGATTCCCGCGGTGTGACTCTCACCTGCATTACCGCGCAAAAGACTGTTTTGATGCTTCGATCGGAGATGTAAGGTGATCAATCGATGCTGTTTTGTTGAGTACCTATTTGACATAACCAACGGAGACAAAAAAGACCAGTCACGCTCAAGACCCTCGCCATCCGAGAGTCCCCAGCCCTTGTTGAGGCGAGGGTTATATTCCAATTGACACGACCACCTGTGCACATATGAGTGGAATACACTCGTGCCAAATTTCAGCTGCTCGTTTCGGAACAGTGCATTCTAAGTTGAGACCTTCTGTCAGTAACAAGTAAGAAGATACAAAAGATACTGGCTGATTCAAAAATACCTTCTTGAGACTCTTCTCCAAAGTACAGCCAATATCATACAATATACCAAGCCGCTTTGGGCGGTCTACTTCGGATTGTCCCGCTACAAATCCTAAGATTTCATCGAGGAGGGCAAGAACATAATACTGCCTGTAATTGTCAAACACGAGTATTTATTAATGAACATTCATCAATGATAAAAACAAGTGTGTACTTGCTTTTCACCGCTTTGTACAACGTTCACAAACCGCAGGATATGATCGTGGCGGCAACCCATACCGATCAGGCCGGTTTCGTCGCAGGCTTTCCAAGTGGTACCTGCTCGGTGATCTGCAGCAGCTGTGTGCTGTGCACTGCACGGATCCTGTTTCAAAATGTACTCTGAAGTTAGAATGATATAGTCAAAACTTATTAACCTAGATACGACTTACTGAAGCAACTGATTTCTTATTGGTTTCGGTTGGTGCCCACTTCTCTACTTTGGCAGGTTTCATGAATAAAGGTGGATATTCCGGTTTGCGTTTGTCGGACTCACGACTTGCTGCTTTGTGTCTTTGATGTTGAAAGTTACCATCGAAGCATATTATGTAGTCAGGTTCATCCTGCTCATTATTATCCTGGAGAGGACCAAAGCATCGGGGGCAGTTGGAAGCCAGCTTGTCCAAATGCGAGAGGTCCAGTGCCAAGTCACAAAGCTTGTCCTCCATTAGCAACATGTGTTGATAAACATCAACAGCGGCAGATAGGGTTTTTCGCCAGAGCCGGGGCTACAACTCATATGTAGTATATACATATGGTCAGGTTTGAGTTTCAAGTTTGTAGGAATAAGGCCAAGGAAATGACTGACCTGAGTTGTTCCGGCCACAAGAATAAGAGGGCTACTGGCATCTAGAAAGGTGTCTAGTCCCAATGCAAACCCTTGCATGCGAATGCTGCACTGTTCCCACAGTGTGTGGTGGAATCGAAGAAGCCGAATGGAAAACGCGGTTTAAGGATGAACCGGTGATCCCCCAACGTATCCCATTCGGATCAGCCTCACTTGGTCACTGGTGCATTGGCAAAACTTGATCTCTTTCTTGTCACGAGCTATGTACAGTATCCGTACATTCAAATTAATGCTGGCTGATATTTAATTTGACAATAAATCATGAGACTCACAGAGAATATCCACTAGGTCGACTGATCGTGTTGTAAGATCTCCAACACCACAAGCACAAGTGTCATTAAAATCTTCATTCCAATTTTGAAGATCACCCCATTGTGCGGTCCTTGACGACTGGGTCATGAAAGCCACAAACATTGGGCCAAGTACCTTCTTCCACCGAAGGTGCTCAAGCAGCTGCTTGGATTGGTAATAAGTTCCCCTGATGTACTCTCCAAAGGACACGTGAAATCCTCCAACCAATGGAGGAGTAGGTTCTCGAGGTTCGCTATCTCCCAACGGAGACAACGGTGTTTCACAATGGTATATATACAACATGGCATCTGCCTCATTGTTCTCGGATTCGGAAGTTTGATCGTGATCAGGGCCACCTGTGTTTGGATCGACTGGATTGTTCTGGTTTGCATGCCGGTTCGCGGTAAGAGCATTATGAAGATTTTCCGCGTTCTGAAGTGCTGTTCGAGATTCCACAGCCGCAAGATCATTAGCAACTCTCTGAGAAGGGCCAACATCTGCTCCTCGTGCCCGTGGCCGCTTGGTTTGAGGACCAAGTGGGCACTTGATGACTCGACCTTTTCCCATTTTAGATACTTATTCTTCAAGCCGATAAAATAAGATAAACAATGAAGACCGAGGTGAGTTGTTGAACTGAATCAAAAAAATTAAGATGGGATAAAGAATATCTCGAAAGGAAGTTTGTTCAATGATAGATTAGAAGGAAGTTGAGAGAGACAGAAAACAAAGGATCACATAACTAGCCATGCTTTTGTGAATAGAGGAACCCATTAAGAAATGATGTAATCATTCTTACATCATTCATTGAGATAATCAACTCTCCTTCAGGCACAAATGCTTGTTTAGTGCAATTTTGAAAATTAATCAACCATCCATCTAGCCCTGCATCTGCAGGTAAGTGACTATGATAATGAATATTAAACTTCTTCATTTGGATTTTGATTCCCTTTTCAATAGTTGAGCAAAATTCAAGTTCGAACCTGGAAAATATTGATTGTCATTTGGGCTTTCAGATATTCCAAGGTCACTGGAAATGCAACGGTTTTGAAGAGCACTCACTTTCACCAGGAAGAGTTTGAGAAATGAATACAGGATGATTTTATGGCAAAATGGTGTCAGAGTCATGCAACACAGTGAGTGCTGAAATCCCAATTTTGTTCTTCAAATCAACCTGTTGCAAGTTTTGGTTATAAAACCTCCCCAATCACCATCAAGATGGTGGAAAAAAGGTCAAAACTCCGCCTTAAAATACAAAATCAAATTTCAAGGCCAGTCTATTAAGACACTTTTTCAATCACATCACATCTTCCCTCTTGAAAATCCCAATTTTGTTCTTCAAATCACCCTGTTTTCTCCCGCTCACTCCTCAAAATTGAAAACAGTGGGGTTTATTTCTTGAACACTGCCGGAGTTTCAAATGTACATGCTCATCAAATCATACATAAAAGTGGGACTGCTGTTGTATTATATGTGAGCTACTTTATGGGATATGTTTGTTGAATGTGGCTCAGATTTTGATGTGAGTACTTTTGCACTATTTCAATTCCAATATGAAGGTTTAAGAACGTGTAAAAAAAGAAACTTTGACTCTTGAGATTCCTCTTGATATAGCCACATTGATCACTTAACTTTTCAAAATAAAATCAAATAGGTAGGCCCTCACGATGTAAGTGTTGATATTATGGTATGTTGGGGGTGCCGGGCTTCCAAATGCTTCGTGACCCGGGGACTGACCGCACAGACCGCACTATATGTACAGTCCAGGTGAGTCACGAGATGGATCTTGATTCTTCCTTCATCTAAACATTCATCTTCATTCAATCCCATCACCCTTCCCCTACGTCCATTATCTTTCTTCCCAGCATGGCTAGTACTCGATCCGGTCGAACTCGAGGTCCCCCTTCTGGTACTGGAACAGCTTCCATGTACTCAACCAGAGCTAAACGTTCAGGCCGAGTCCTTGCATCACCTACCAGGAAGTCCACCTTGACCAAAGCGCGCTCAACCAAAACTACCATGACTAAATCAAATTATTCTACAAACCAAGCAAATGAACTATCAATCAACGAGTTCTTACCTTCAACCTCCAACAACCAGCCAACTCCTAACCCCCCCGTTTTACGGTCTCCAACGTTGGCTGAGCCTTCTGCTGCTCTGCCACAGTCTCAAACTTCATTTGATATCTCTCAAATCAATGCAACTATATCTCAAACCAATGCCACTTTGTCACCACCCATTCACAATGCTTGCAGCATACCTTCAGACTCCAACAACCAGCTAACTACTAACCCTTCCATTTTACGGTCTCCAAACTCGGCTGAGGCTTCTGTAGCCCGCTCACAGCCACAAACTTCAACTGATATCTCTCAAATCAATACAACTATATCTCAAACCAAAGCAACTTTGTCACGACCCATTCGCAAGGTTTGGATCACCAACCGGCCTAGAAACAATGGACCTGCAGAATCCAGCGACGAAGAGCTTGGCGACTTATTCAACCCGGGTGCTATGTCTGATTCAGATCTGTCTCTAGAAGAAGACTCGAGACCTTCTAAACGCCAACTTTCCCAAAGGAACACTGATCAAGCACCACCGGCCTCTAAACGTTCTCGCCGAGTGCCTCAAAACAAATCTCAAGCTCAACTTCAAGGTGTTGATTCTCAAGATATCGATACTCAAGATATCAGTTCATCTATCAACAGGAATGCACCTCTTCCTCAAAGCTCATCAAGCTCACGTGCTACCGACCTTCCAACACTATTGAATTATCAGGCGGTGTGTAATGAGTGGTCGATGACCAGGATTTCAGCAGTCAAGCGGACTAGCTCAGCTGTGCCACAAAATATCCAAGAAGAGGCTAAAGCGCTCAAACAGCTGTATCATCATCACAAAGAGATGCTCGCGATGATGGGAAATGTCACCTTGTTTACATTGGACAAAGCGATGTATGTTCTTTCATTCATAGTCATACTATTTCACAACATTCTTAAGATTGATCCAATCTTAATCCGCTTCAGAGGCGATCTAGGTTCATCCCGAGGTCAAGGTCAGGATGGCTATCGCCTTTGGATGAGCTATTCAAAGATGGCCAATAAGGAATATAGTGAGTCGACTCCTTCCCCAGAAAGCTACATGAACATACTTACTTAAAATGTCTATGGTGGGTATGTTTATTATGTTTATTATTACTACAGTGCCTCGAAACAGCGAACCAGAAAGTCTTGGCAAGCGCAACCAACAAATGGGTAGGGCATGGACTGCTCGACCTGACGCCGAGCGTCTCGTTTTTCATCCTTCGGTATTTTATATGTTATCTGGCTTACCCTCAAAAAAGGAACAAAAGCAACTCAATCTATCACCCGAAGAACGCATCGAGCTGCAAGAGGTCTATGACGAAACGGTGTGTGGTCAAAAGGTTGCCAAAGCTTATGCCAAGGCATTGTCAGGTATTCCTGGCGGTCAATCATTGGCAGACCACAATCGCCTTTCAAAAAAGCGTGTGCAGCAAATACATTCTCAGGTATGTTGTTTTATCATATGTTCATTATTTGAATCACTATATTTCTCCATCGTATTTCTCTTGTAAACAACTGATTTTTCATTTGGCACTGATAGATTGAAAGCGAATCCACACACATGGACTTTGCATACTATTTTCTTGCATCTGGAACCCATCCTCAAACTGAGGAAGGCAAAGGTTCCCATGGATGGTGTATTGAATACACCTCACACCCGGAGATGGCTGAATATGTTTGTGCCAAAAGCAATTTTCCGGTTATCTTTGCAGCACGTGCTCAGGGCAAAGCAGTGGAAGAAGCTGTCGCCGATGCTATAGGATCATCAAAGTCGTCGACTGAAAAAGAAAAGCGCCAACAGCCAGCAGATGTCATAAAAACCGACCTCACCAAAGCCCTTTGGGCAGATCTAAGTAAGTCATTTATCCCTTGTCATTAATATAGTTGTTTCGGTTTCATTACTGAGGTCGCTCTCTAGAGGAAGCACTTGGATATTCTCCAGGAAAAGGTTTCCCGCGCAAACCGAACCCGGGAGAATGTCTTAAAGCTAGAGGTTTTCCGGTCAATATCGTCCAACTCGATGGAAGCAGCCTGAAGCCTGAAGATCTTGCCTTGGGTGTTGACAAGATGCCAAGCAGCAAGAGATCACTGTGGCTGAACGACGTGAAAGCAGGTTTATTCAAACTAGTAAATGACTCAGCCGTGGCAAACAGCAGCAACAATATTAATGATTTGAATGATGGTGGCTCAAATCCGCAAGATATTGAAGACGACAAAGAGCCATGGGGAGTTATCTCTGGCTTAGACGACAATTGTGATCATAGAGTTGATGATATGTATATCGGTATGGGTGTGGATGAAGACAATACCAACCTCGGTATGGGTCTGGAGGACGACGACCTACCTGATGATGATGATTTTTAGTGATACCATACAGATATTTAGCTTTGATAGATAAGTAAATGGATCATTTATTGGGTTTATTGTTTTTTATACAAAATTGTGATCTTGTGTTCCAGATTTTTTTTTATCACTCACTTACTTTTTCATCCATTTATCATTTTTATGGTGATACCATACATTCATTTACCTTACATGGATAAAATAAACACTCGAGGTTATCTTTTTTTGGTGCTTTTTTCTTACAAAATATCCTGCGTTTCATATTCCTTTTTTGGTATGACTTACTTTTTCATTGTCACACCATTTGTTATCTCAAATTGTCAACATCAACAATTACAACACAATTGAAATCTTGACTTCATCTCGTCACTTGACACTTGAAACTTCAAGAACGGTGTTGGTAGCAATTGATTCAAAGTATAATTTGATTTTATTATGTGTACAGATGATATTCTTCCAGTGGTAAGCTAAGTAAAAAAGGTGTCGGACCTTCGGTTGTACTAATGTCTCTGAGATCAAAAATGAGTTATACAAAATTTTCACACGACTCGCTTATATACAGTACATTTTGAATTCAACTATCCATATCAAGCTCACTATTGAGTTTAATATTAGTTGTGCTGTTGCAACAGGTTGCAACTGCTTGTATGTACCGTGATACTTGGCAAAGAATCAGACCGTATGCAAAAGGCTGATAGACTGATGTATCACATCCGTGGTTCATCTCATGGGTCTCTCTGTCTCTCTTTCAATAGTTTGTCCTATTCAAGGTGGAAAGGTCTTGAGGAGACAGGTTAATACGTGTAATGTAAATAGCAATTTTAAATAGCGACTTTGTCTGTTTCTATTTGCTCATGAAAGATAGGAAGAGATAACATATTGAGGCATTTATCGGGGATACATACAAAAAACGAGTTGAGATGACCTACAATAGCGTTCATTCAAATGTTGGTAGGGTGGTGCAGATAGAGATGGAGGTGTGGTGAGGTTGATCCGTTTGATCGGATTGATCTGGCTTGGTATCCATTGGTTGGTGTGGCTTGCTCTATTGATAGACCGACACGTCCTGATAGGGAGTTAGGTCTATCAATAGGTGGGTGGGAGCTGGGATGGACGGCGTATGATGTGTCATGTGTCTGACAGAGCGAGTGTTTGTAGGGGAGACCACTGGGTTCGGAGGCCAGACAGGTCTGGCTAGCCTCATAGACACGTCTGAGGCCAGGACACGTCTGGATGTCGGACTCTGCGTGGATGGATATAGACATCAGACGCGAAATGACACGACGCACGCGTGTGTGCGTCTGGCAGTGAGATACGGATAGAGTCCGACCAATACGTCTCATTTTCGTCCGGATGATATCCCAGGAGTCTAGTAGCCAGAGGTGGTATTTCTATAAGTCACTTTACTAAACATTGATTTTCGTAATACTGACACTGATTCTTATTTATCATGTCTCACATTCTCTGCCAGACTACAGATTCCGGTTCCAACAACAAGACAATGGCGACCGAAATGCATCGCCAGTTTTCATTGCAACCATCAAACCCCAATGGCATCCAGTATAAATGGGACCCCACTAGTATGCATATTTTTTGTTTCTGCCATAAGTTGGCTTTAATTGTCAATTCAGGCCTAGCCGAGCTAGGCGTGAAAGCTCCACCTCCTGCCAAGGCCAAATTGGCGGCCTGTGGTCACTTTCCAACCATAGGCACTATCAAAGAAGAAGACGAGGACCTCAGTCCCGAAGAGGATGAGAGTCCTGAACACGACGTCAATGATTTGGAGGAGTCCACTTCAGCTGAAGCAGTCCCTGCCGCAATCGACGACGAGAATGAATGGGATGTTGCCGATGCTGAGGACGAAGTCATACCAGCAGTTGTCTTGGAGGCAGAGGTAGCGCCGACACATCGGAGAGAAGCTAACCACGTAAACTTTATCTTACAAAAGGTATGGTTGTTATGGTTTCTTTCTACAAAGTCGTTCCCAACTGATCAATTTTGCCTGTCTTTGGATCTTTAGCTTGACTTTATCATTTGTCGCATCACTCGCTCTTCCTCTTGGCGTAAGGAATTCGAGCGTGTAAGTGCAAAGCATGAGTTCACAGGCTCACTTATTTCTGGGTACGGTATTTGCTGGAATGTCAAATACAAGAGCCGACACAAGGCTTGGCTTGCAAGAGCGGCAAGTATTCATTTATGATCCTTTCTTATATCTTTCATGCTAACACATTATTTACACAGGTAATCGACCAGATGTGTAAAGAAGATATTGATCGAGTCCTGGCTCTTGGCCGAAACCCGCGTAAGGATGGCAAGCCTTATGGGTATTTCCACCAGCTTGAAATCATGACAGCTGAGTGGGCTCAAGTGCGGAGGATCAACGTGGAACTTGAGGTATGTGATTCATCTTGTCAATTATCTCTAAGTAAAATAACCATTGCTTGTTTATCTAGATGTTTCTTCAAACTACCCTCAAGATGGAGGGCCACGGGCCTACCGGTTGTATGGTCATTCCGGAGTATGTCGAGCTTTGACATAAGCTACAGCAGAAGGTTAAAGGGTTAAGTACTTCAGATGCGGTATACCCAATGTTGGCGAAGATGCTGGAGAAGACACAAGCATACCTTGATGAAGCACTTCAATGCGAAACCCTTGTCGTAGCCACAATCCTCCATCCCTTCTTTCGATTGAAATTTTTTACTAAGTGGTTTGGAGGAACAATTGCTATGAAATCAGAATCCACTTTACGCCGACTATTCTCTGAGTACAAACTCACTTCGCCTTGTCAACGCCCTGGCCCTTCAAAAGAAGATTCTCACGCCTCCTCCGGCTCTACTCAGTCTGCTAATCAACCAAAAATCTTTCATGACGACTCTGACGACGAAGAGAATGAACCAGCCGATACAATCGATAACTCATTGGAGAATTATATACGGTTGTCTGATAAGATGCGTCAGAAAGATTATGATCTGACTGACCCTAAGGTAGGCCTTTTATGGTGGTCTGTAAGTAATTTGCTACATTCTTATTGTGTCATTAATTAATACTACTGTATGCTAAGTGGCTTTTTTTTGTTTTAGCATCACAAAAAGGATTACCGAGTGTTAGCCATCATGGCCGCAATTACCTGGCAACGACTGGATCGTCATGTGCTGCAGAACGAATATTTTCGTGTGCTGCCAACATCTGTGCCAGTGATTGTGGCAGTCTTCTTGCACGCACAATTGAGGCCCTTGTTTTGAGCCGGTTGTAGTTAAGGGAAGGTATATTGTTAGGGGAGGATTTTGCAGATCTCGCTGCTGTTTTGAAAGCCTTTAATGTCACCCTTGATTGATTGCAAGTTTTTAGATAGTTAACTAGTTACATGTTTAGATTAGGGATGTGGAAGATCTATTGTTTGGATTTGTGGTTCGGCTTTTGAAATTAATCGTTTCTTTTTCTTGATTTTGTTTGGCGCTGTTGCGGTTTTGTTGCGCCTGTTGCGCTGCGCTGCGGGTGAGCCGCCGCGCAACCAGGCCTACCGATTTCATGTTACGGTACTGAGAGCAACACAGCAGGGTTTGCGGCCCAACCGTTGCGTGTTGCGGAGCAACGCAGCGCAAAACGCTCATGTTGCGCCGCGTTGCATTGCTGGCCCAGGGTTGATTACGTCATTGAATTTAGCTTTCATTTGAATCAAATAGGGGATGAAGTTTTTCAATGAATCATAAGTAGGCCTGATGTCTTTCTTGTTGATCAATTGATTTGGCGGAGGGTTTCCAATAATTAGATTTGAACAGACACACATCTTCTTTGAATCCTTCTTTGGGACCATCAGCAGCGGAATCACCTTCATGCCGTCCAAAAGAAATGAAAACTCTTCAGAAAAGCGACCTTTGTCTACTTTGACTTGACATTGTTCTTCTAAAGGTGTTGATTAGCTTTGCATGAGATGTGGTTGGGGATCTCAACAATCTTTGAATTGGGTAAAGAAGAACAAGGCCAAAAACTGATCCGTAAACCTTTCAAAACTGAATGTACAAAAGGTTTGTTTGGATGTTGAACCAGTAACGTTTCCAACTTGTCCACTTTGATAGGTGTAATGATTTTCAACAAATGAGAATATTGCTTGATGGTGTAAGCTCTGTCCTCGTCCTCTGAAAGCAGAGGCGCATCTGGAAAGGGTTTTGCATGAATACTTGAATCAATAGCTGGCAAAGAGCTCACCGTAGTAAAACCATCCCAGATGTAACCACGTAAGAACTTTTGAGTAATCTCTGTTCCCGTAAAATCAAGGTTGTCAATTTTCACATCGCTTCCCAATGCCCTGCAACCATTACTCAGATGTCAGCACTTCATTGTGGACTCATCAGAAACTCAATCCTGAAAAAAATTCAACACCTGAAAGAAGAGTGAGGATTATAGAAACTACCTACCCATCCAAAGATACAATTTTGTTAGTATCCTCACACGTGGTCTTTCCCTTGATGCTCTTTTCTAGCATTGCATCCTTTGAAATTCTGTGATGTAAACAGAAATCAGTATCACTTCCAACTATACAAAACTTCTGAGCTAAAAACAAATAATGAAATAAGATGAATACAAAACACCAACACATCGATGCATGCGGGGACAATTACTGCCCAGCTTGCAGTATCCCAGGTTGTGCGCAAAACATAAAGTTTCAGAATCCTTGAAGCCTCTTGTGTCCTCAATAGAGTGAATGCCTATGTGTTTATACAAGTGATTGTAATACAAAGGTAAATCCTTCTTATCTGCTGAATGAGATTGTTGCTGAGGAAATTGCTTTTGACGAGAAGGCAATTGAGCTGATTGCCAACCACTAGTCAAGGCCACCGGAAGATGGACTTGAGGGTGGTTTTTGAAAGCCTTCGAGATGAATCTTGTCTTGATGTTTGAAAGGGATTCGTGGTTCCAGTCAGCAAAAGAGATGCTTGGTTCAATGGCAAATTATTCTTGAAGCACTGCGTCAAAATCTGCCACACAAGTCCAATCTGCTTTTGAACTGCCCGACATAAATTGGCTTTTGATGAAGGTAGCATACTTGATGAAATCTTGATAGCAGCTGGGAAATGCTTCTTGATACGTTTGTTGTAGAATATTGAAATAAAAGAACCATTCTTGTAGGTCATTGATTTTTGAGAACTGCTGCTTGTTCTGTAATGAAATCCCTTTATCAATGTTACCGGCCACCGTGAGCAAGGCAGCATGGCCTTTTTTAGATGCCACAAACTCTCCCTTAATCCGTTGAAGATTGATGTATTTGCCCAGAAGAAGCTCCTTAGTGAGATTTTTAGAGAAATTCTTTGGTTTGACACAATCATTGAATCCTGCAACAGCTTTGGTGATGTTTGGACCGTATCCATGTGTGGTGTGAGAACACCTTTTAGCACTTGGAGTATAAGAATCTTTGTCTCTAGGTCTGGAAGATTTTCTTTTGATCCAGTCTGTCAGCCCTAGGTACATATGTATGTACCCAAAGACTAACTTGTAACATATATAACCACCTTCACACAATTAATTACATGTACATAAAGCTTACAAAACATATGTAACTTGTAATAAATCATATACACTTCTTAATTACATATACATATACATTCAAAATGATATGTAATATGTAATCATATATCAATTACACCTCATAGCTCAGTGTCAAGAGTTAAAAAAGCTTATATTACATATTACACATAACATGTATATGTAATCAAGTATTATTAGTAATAATCCCAAATAATAATAATAATCAAACCCTAAACCAAAGTAGGGATGTAAACAAATCTCACCACAGTTAGGTTTGGAGAGGAGAGTATATAAACCCCTCCTCTCTCAGCCTTGAGAGATTTCCCCCCAAGCTTTATTACACACTACTTTTAAGAACAACTTAAAGTTCTACTGAAGTAACATCAAGAGTCTTATAAATATAAGACTAGTGATATCTTCATTACTTTAATCTGTTCCCTGATTAAAAGTCAGTAATACTCTTCACCCTTCTCCAAGGTTGGTGACCATAAGAACAACCCAGGGTTGGTGACCATAGAACAACTAGTCTAGTGAACTTCAACCCACTCTTTAATCTGTCACTTGAAGATTAAAGGAAGGATTAGGATCCACCCTTCACCATTTATAATCTTATTTCAGTATCTTCCATTCCTCATCCCTTTCCTTTGTTTATAATTCTTTGTAACTACTTTTATATTTGAAATATAATCATAATTACTTGAATTATAAGACCCACCTTGCCCAATTAGTGAGCCTTGAGTACTCAAAAGAGTAACCAACCCTCACACAGTCCCATTCTTTCAACATCTTTGATTGTTTCTTGTCTGAGTCAGAAGATTTGTCTTCATCCGCATCACTTTGAATTGCTTTGTCTTTCCCTTTCTTGGCCCGTTTCTTCTAAACAAGAGGAGAAGCGGACTTAGATTGTGATCTCTTGATTTGATTTTGAGTGTCCAAAATGTTTCTAGCAAGTTGAGCCTCATTAATCTCTTGTTGCGTAAGGATATGTACTGGGTTTTCTTTGTTTGAATTAGGTTTATGACTATGTTGTCTACTATCAATGGCAATATCATCTGGATACTTTGGATTGAATGATATGTCAAAGTTGAACACAGGATTGTTGTTTGAAGACACAGGTTTAGTAGGTACTTCTCCTTCATTTTGAAAAACTGGGCGATTGGATTCTTCATCCATTTTGACCAAGTTTGATGCAAACGTGGACCATTGCCGGTACCAGTTTGGGACATTGTATGCAAGAATTTTTGAAAAGGAAGAACAAACATCCTGCATGGTGAAGTTGTTAGAGCCTCCCTCAGTGATGTACTTGTTTGCGGGCTTGGCCAGCTTTGCGGTAACCATCACTGCAGCTTCAAAATCAAATTCATCATCACTCATTTACATGAATTTGGGATGGTTTTTAGTGACAAAAACAAAATCTTCTTTGCTACTGAACGGGTTTTTAGGATTAGATATAGAAGCACTAAGGTTTAGGGATATGGTGTTATAAGATTTCTAATGGTTTTGTAAGATCTGAGACTTTTTCTGATGATGAATTCAGAATCAAAGAGAAAAGAACTGTATTGATATTTTAGTTCTTCAACTCTTCCTGATTAGATCACACAAAAAATACGTGTAAGAAAGAAAACTGATAACTTGTGAACAATAAATCAACAAAAGTAAACACAATGGGAAAGAAATCAGAATTGGTAAAGAGCTATGACATCATCAAAACAAAGTGGTAAAATAGATGATGGAAAGTCCAACCCGTCAGTGACATCTCATATGTAAAAAGTTCCAAATTTCTCTCATTCCATTCCGTTAATAACAACTTACCAACATTAAATCATTCCAGAGCAGAGGTTTTCAAAGTAATCTTTGATCCACTCACTTGGTGTGCTTCAAAAAATAAAATCAACATTGTAGTCCGTGTCATACTGTTAAAAGACACAAGACACTGGTCCGTGTATTTTGTATATACCAATTCTCAATAAAAATAACAAGTGATGAGAAGAATGATCACACAAACCCAAACCTTAGGCTTCACTCAACCTGAAAGCAAACCATATCCCCCCAAAAAACCCACTTTATTCCAATTCCCATATAACACATATCCATAACAATCTCAGAAACCAAACACTGAAAAACCCAGAAAAAACTTTTGAACCCTCAAACCTTCCTAACCTTTCTACAATATATAAAGAAAATCTCTTAACAATAAAATTCAACAAAACCCCATCAAAACCAAACCCAAGAAACCAATATAAATCTTCTTTTTTCAAATCAAATGGAACCAAATCTTCTTTCAAATCAAATCAATTCAAATCACTTCTTCTTTTTCTTTTCATTTCTTTTCTTCAAATCAATCAAACCCCAAATAACTACAATTTTTTAAAATTTCAAACCCAATCCAAAACAAAACCCACACACTTTTGATCCCTTCCCTCAAACAAAAAAAACAAACAACTAATTTATATATAAATGCTAAGAATGAGTTTTGTAAAAAAAACAAAAAAAATATATGAAACCAAGATGCAAAACATAATTCTTTCCTTCAAAAATCCAAAAATAAAAACCAATATGCGTGTAGTTGTGATAAAACCTTAACAAAAAAAATTCAAATCAACAATCAAGTAAATTTCAAAAGACCAATCAAAAAATTTCAATCTTTACCATAGTGACATACCTTGTCAAACCATATACAAAAATTTACAACCCTTTCCCTCCCTTGTTTTCCCTTTCCTCCCTCCTCCCCGGCGCAAAAAAGTAATAAGAATCATTTAAACATCTTATTTTTCTTTCATTCTTTTTTCTTTCTCAACAATCAATATTTAAAAAATCATCATGTACCATTTATATATGAAAAAAACCAAAAGTCAAAAAAAACGTAAGACGTTCAATAGGCTACCTTGAAGAAATAAAATGGTCCAGCCTATTTATTCAGAAAAAAATCATCAGTCTTCAAAACCCATCGATTTTTATTCTCAATGACTTACCGGTCCTTCTACATCACCTCTATTCACATCTGTCCAAACTCCTACCACACCCCATTTGGCACGAACGCCACCTACCTGAATCCCTTCAGACGACCAACGATCTCCACCTTCAAACGTACTCACTACGCTCCATCTGACTTCTCCATCCGACGTTTCTGACACACATCCTCTTACTAATGAAGTAGCATGTACAAGGGTTGTGGAGCTATTGGAACTAAGATTCGAGAAAGTTGATCAATAACTATTCAAGTTTGAAAGCTTACTAGACAGTCAAAAGAAACACGTACACTGAAGTCCCACGGAAATAGATCGGTGGACGTCGACTGGTGTATAGACAAGGTGGGGTGGGATGAGTTGGATCTGAATCTGGTTTACAACCGATTGAGACCACTTTAAGATCAAGTGTCATAAGTCTGATCGCTTCATTATGATCATCTAGCGTTGGTCTGGGATTAGCTCCGTAAACTTTACAAATTCCAATCGAAACAAAAACACACACTCAGTCTTGTTGATTCAGACACTAGGAATGGATGAACGTCTACTTACAGTTATACGCATGTAAATCACGATAGTCTAGAAAACACACCACTCGTAACCATTTGCCTGACACACCAGCCCAATCATACCGATTCAGATCGATTTGATTTGGATCAAGACTAGTGGTAGGTGGCCAAGGAGGAGCAGGATAAAAATAAGCCGGATTCATGATTTGAGTATGAGGTCTTGCGGTTGAAAGACCCGATAAGATAGGCCAATCGATATCAGCCCAATTCGGACCGATGTTCAACTGAGCCATCTGATCTTGAGGATCTTGTGATGAATGAATCACAATATCAGTGATCAAAACACCTGTGGCCGGTGTATGAGACGTAGTAGGTTGAGCCTGACTTGCATAAGTTAAGTTTAAGCCGACCACCACACTCAAGGCTTCTAGATGTGCCCAATTCACTCGACCTGATCTATCTGGCATAAACGGACCATAAAAGTTTTCTGGATGATTGTTGGAAAGTGCATAACAAGCTTCACGGGCCACACCACGAGATCGAGGTCTGGATCGATCTAGATCGGTTAAACCAAACTTCGTATGTAACTCTGCGGCTGCAGACACTAGTGAATCGTTTAAACATGGTCGATGATCAAATAAAATCTGGGTATGAAAGTTTTGCCCAGAGAAATGTAAGATTCGAAATTGAGCTGAAGTGTTTTGATGAAAGAGTTGATGTAAGAATTCAATGTTTCTGGATGTTGAAGTGATGGATGATGAAGCCGAATTAAGTAAATCAAATATATCGCGATACACTTCCATCATCTTTTCTCTTCCTGGATAATTCTTTGACTAAATAGAAACCACCGAAAAAAACCCAAAAAGAGAAAAACCATCAATCAAATGAACTGAAGATCGGTTTTGAAAACCTTTACAAAATCCTTACCAGTCTTGTACAAAGGATCTCATCCTGAGTAGGAGCAAGAGTTTGTCTCAATTTGATCCTACGTTGAACCAATTCTCTCCAATCGATCAGCTCAGACGGAGAACTTTGACGGGAAAGTTCATGAAGCACTTCTCCTTCAATCTCACCACGACGACCCATGACGGGCTCATGAGTCGAAGTGATAGGAGGGTCCTGTAAAAGAAGAAGATCTCAGTTCTTTTGATATGATTTGAATGACAGTTTTTGGTTTGGATGAGAAAAACTTACAAAGTATTTTAAAAAGATTAAATGGAATAGATGATGAGAGATTGGAGAGTTAGAGTAAAGATAATGACGAGCTAGGGAAGAAGTTTGAGCCCATGAAGATATATCGATAGGATCAAGTTGAATTAAGATTCGATCGATGAGCTAAATCCAAAAGAAAGACAGAAGTTGATCAGTAGGAATGATGAATCCAAAAGAAATGAACCTGATTCTCCTACCTCAGATGGTAAAGATTCGAATAAAGGATTAGCAGACATTGAAGTAAAAGTAGATTGATAGGTTTCATTGACTTTTGGTGAATTCTTTCTTTCTTAATGATTAAGTAGTAGTCAACATTTAAAATTAAAATTAGAAAAATTCAAATTTGATTGGATTCGATCTTGAAGGTGGTGATCGATGGTGTAAATTGGTTGTACTGATCTGTTCTTATCTGATACACAATTCTTTCAAGTCATACAAATTCAACCCTGCCTCAAACATATATCCTCATATATCACTTCGAAGCCATATCCAATTCCACCCCCAATATCTGTTCTTAAAAAACCCATCCAAACAAGTCTTATACTCAAACTAAATTCAATCTCAACCATGTATCAAATAATACAAAGTGAATTGATCATATATAGAAAGTTTTGGTACTTCCTTCAATTTGCCCTCTCACTCTCTACTCACCCCTGAAAGCTTATTCATGTTATCAGACCAAAGAAAGTGAACCAACAAAAGGGGCTGCATCTATCTGCCTTGAAAAAGGAAAAGCTTGAAGTCACATTAATCCTTTCCGACTCTTCATCATACATACGTTATGGCGATCTACTGGTATATATGAATTTATGACTTTATAGATTGGCTTTAATTCAGACGAGTCTCTCATACAAACCTGTCTTGATTTATTTACCTTGATTTATTTACCTTGATTTATTTATCTTGATTTATTTATCTTATACACATTTATGGTGTTTTTACCTTGATTTATTTATCTTGATTTATTTATCTTGATTTATTTATCTTGATTTATTTATCTTATACACATTCTTTTGTTTTTGCACATTCAGGGTTTAAGCAAGATGAAATATGATCAGATCACCATACATAAATTCACATAAAACAATCTCTTGAAAGAATAAAAAGAGAATCTAAAGATGATCAAGACCTCAATATATAGTTCTGATCTTACATTATAGACTTTTGATATTCAACAACAAGTTCACAAGAAAACATTCATTTCATGTGCCCAACACCTCACTCAGTTGTCACATTTCTTATGTTGGGCTCATATTGTCTTGCTATGGGATCTTTCTGTATGATACAGCTACATTACAAAAGCACATGAGGGTCACATTAAATCTCATTTTTGTATTGTTTACTCAATCCCATACACCAACCCAAACCATTCTCAAAAGGGTTATTCTGCAGCGGTGAATGGTGAAAGTTACCTGCAGTGTAGAGGAATAAGAAAGTTGATCATCACAAGTTTGGAAATGTGAACCTTGATCTCAAGGTTCAAAACCCTCAGGCTCCCAACACAGCCCCACATGGTAAACTCACAGGGAAAATGCCATATAGTTGTGGGCACTGGGCAATGGGACTTATCCTGACTTGTCACAATCTATGCCAAATCAAATGATCTTTGGAAGCTACATGAACACAGTGTTGATTTATCCTTTGGCATCTGTCATCCAATTCAAAGATCAGCATTGTAATAAACTGACTTGACAAGGTGAGACCCATTTGATTACTTTTCAAATTCCACAGTTTACAGCTATTTCACAAATCAGTGTCATGGTCTCAACTTTCTTTTGTTTTTGTTATTAGGTTTGAGTTAATTGAGAACAAATTCAGTTTTGGTATCATGATCATACTGGCTTGGGAGAGACTTGTGAATCCAATCACTGTGCAACAAACTTCAGACCATAAATCTGGCAAACTTGGGCACCTGTGAGCTTGGGGGGTGGGGATTGTTCATCTTTTGATTTAAAAGTCAACTTATTGCCACTCTGGACCACATACAGTCATGAGCCTAAATTGCAAGTAACCATTTTTAAGCCCAATCTATGTATTTGGAACAATGAGTCCAGCTAAAATCATGTTTACCTTTTCTTTAGGCTTCTGAAATGTGAGTACAGCCATGCTAGTAAGGCACAAGCATAAAGGTGTTGGCCTTGCAATTACCCAAAGAAAGCCCCACATTGCTTTGGTCCAACACTAGCTTGGTAGCCCTGTCAGTGACCCAAAAATTGCACACTGGAAGGAACTCAACACTTGGACCTCTTACATCATCTGTGATCCTGCTGAACAAGGAACTGGGCTGAAATACCAGTTTTTCAGATCATGATTGGGATTACATTCTTAGTCTTGCTTACAAGGGACCCATACTCCACCTTAATAATAAAGTATCAGCTTGCCTTGTACTTCCACACAGGTAAAGTCTTGGGTCTGTCAGGTATTGCAATGGATCTCAAGCATCCACTCTCTCTTATGCTCAGAAAAACCCAAAATGTGCATCCAAAGCAGAGCCTGCCAAGCATGCAAAGATTTTCAACAGTGTTGGCAACTTTGATCCCAATACAATGTTGTTTCTAAGTATGTCCTGCTTTAATACTGACATAAGACTACCATCTTCTGGACTTACTTAGACAAATAATCAATCATGGAGTGCTAATTGAGATTGGTAATCTCAGCGCGTCTCTTCTTTCATGCGCTTATGGTTTTCTTTGATTACTTCATCTTTTGGTTATGTAAGATTGTAATGATGTCATCGTATTAGAGTTCTATAAGAGTAAATCGTTGTTCTTCATCTTAACTCTTTTTCTCTTATCGAACTTATATTTTACAATCTTCATTACTTCAGATTGTTCTTTTCTCTCGATCAGTGTGCAGCTTGTTTTACAAAGCTGACACCTTGAACAATCTTAGGTATTGTTCTTTTCTCTCGATCAGTGTGCAGCTTGTTTTACAAAGCTGACACCTTGAACAATCTTAGATTGATTGATTCATAGCTCAATTGTGCTCACTATACAGAAATTTTGCCTGTCAAGAATTTCACAAGGTTCAAATTCACACAAGGTATACAGAAGCCTGCTTGCACTGCCAGCATAGATGCCTCGGGTTGAGAAATCCGAGGCATCATCGGAGGCAAATCCTCGGACAAACCTTGTCCGAGGTTTTTGCCTGAGGTATTTTTTTGCCCTGAAAATTACCTCGGATCAAAACCTCGGGAATCTTCTGTCCGAGGTTTTGCATCCGAGGATACCTCGGATTACAAAATCCGAGGTAAATATGTTGGTGGTGTTGGCAGTATGCATTCCAGAGTCTCTCAGCATGGATATTGTGTTTACTCTCTCAGACTCACATTGAAAACTCACTTGAAATTTCAGCATACAAATCATCCAAACCATATGATCCAAATGGTAATATCCACAACATCTATCAATCTCGGATGTGGAAGGAATTTTGTGCCCCTGATGGAAATCAGTATACCAGTAGTAGTAATCATTTGTCCTTTGTGTTGTTTGTGGATGCAATAAATCCATTTGGTAACAAACAAAGTGACCATCACAATTTGATCACATTTGTAATCCTTGTGTGTCTTAGTCTTCCTCCTCATCTCCAACATCAACCAGAGAACATGCTTGTGGTAGGGATTGCACCTGGACCTTGCAAGCCATCACTCAAGCAAATGAATTGGATATTGCAACCACTGGTCACCAAACTTCAGGCCTTATGGACAACTAGGTTAATTCTATCACAGACTCATGGATATCAGAACGGTCATCTTATCAGAGCAGTGATACTGGTCTTTGTTGTAGATATCCCGTCTCTTTGTTGCTGTCTTGTATTTCCTAGTGCTACCGCAACATATTTCTGCTCATTCTGCCTCCTCAAGAAAAATGAAATCAACAACTTTGACAACAGCTCATGGCCACCTTGAACATGGTGTCAGCATCACAAATGGGCATGTGGCCCGTGATGCTAAGACATTCAAAGAACACAAGAAGATTTTCAAGACACATGGAGTAAGGTACTCAGTGCATATAGAATTAGATTACTGGAATATTATTGATTATCATGTTGTCGATTCAATGCATAATTTTCTACTTGGTCTAGCTTCCTGGCATGTTCAACACTTGTGGGCAATGAAAGATCTCTAAAACAACAAGGAGAAGCTGCCACCAATTATTACAATTGAGCTTCTGAAGCTTGTTGCTGAACATTCACAAC
>NW_006768784.1:1150416-1151450 GCF_000204055.1 Melampsora larici-populina 98AG31
AATTGAATCATTGATTTGAAAGGTTTAGACCTCAAATCAAATTGAATTCATTCATCACTTCAAGTTTTGGCCTTTTTCATTTCAATTGACAGAAGCTAAAAAATTACCCATAAATTAAAACCGTATTGACCCAAAACTCTTTATCAAACATATTCAACTTTACATTTGCCAACACAATCTCAAACTCATTTTAAACCAAAATCCACTTTGATAATCAGTAATAATCATTCAAGTTAAAGGTAAACCATGTTTGCCGGCAAAACTGGATTAAACTCCCAATCCCTACTACGTATTTCTAGGTTTACACGTTCAGCAGATTTGACCTGATTTCCACCCGCCTTGAAATTTCTTTCCTCATTCCTTCTTCACCACCTATCAAATCGTCAATCTTCACACTATCCTCCCAACCAATACAATTCATTCAACCCTCAAGATAACAGGTCATCTCAAACCCTACAAACGCACAAATACAAGACTGTCCTTTGATAAATCCGGTCCAATCTAATTCCCTTTCAAATGAATCCACCATCTCATTCAAATTGAAATTCAAGACGTCATGAATCTACATCTGGTACCACACCTTTCAATCCAACAGTTTCTCACGGGGCAAGTTCATCCACCGCTTTCTCTCCTCCAGCTAATTCTGGTTATTGTGCCAGCGGTTGTTTTCCAAATACTAGAAATAGCACAAGTGTATGTCATTTTATCTTATCTCGATCACAAATCAAAAAATCAACTGAGTATATTTGTTTCCTTGAAATCTATTTCACAGACTGCTATCAATCCATTCACCTCTTTCATATATGTAATCTACAGCTACTTAATATTGGTTGCAACTAAGCAGCTACTTGAAAGTCCCACTGATCAGTCACATCGTACGATTGATGAAAGTGAATGCTGCAAGTCTAGCATTCTCCAAGGAAGGTATTGATATTAAGTTGCTCAAAATTGTCTTCTCCTGTTCAATCTAATTTATTCTCTTGGCATTGTCTGATGTTTATATTCTTACTCCTATCATATTTAATTTTTTATCA
>NW_006768784.1:1151662-1165693 GCF_000204055.1 Melampsora larici-populina 98AG31
CTCAATACACAGACTGTAGTTCATTTACTTCAGGGGTTAAAAGTCAGACATTCAAAAAGGAGGGCAGTCAAACAACAACACAAAGTCAACCAGGCCCATACCTCTATAGGTTCTGGGCTTAATCAACCTCCTGGTTGTGAAAACTTCCACCTGATTTTCCAACTGCACATTATCCGTCCTCTGTTTGGGATATTCCTGTGATTCAAACTTTATCAGTGGTCAAAAGTCAAGAAGATCTTTGGAGGAGTGCAGTCAGCTCTTCACCTAATGCTCAGAATTTTCACCAATCTTCATGACCAGCCACAATACCGCAAGCGCTGCGCAAATTTTTGTGTTTGCGGTGCGGTTGCGTAGTGTTTTTTGGCCCTGCAATAGCACCGCTATATATTGCGGGGCCAGAGCACCGCAACCCGGTTTCAAAATCCCCGGTACCCGGAAACCCGCAACGAAACTGCGTTTTCACTCCGCTATTTCCGAAATATAGCGGAGTGAAACCCTTCACCCAGGTTCCTCATCGTCGTCGTCATGACCTCCCTCCACCACCCTCCATCGCCACAATACACCATGATACATATACCAACCTGGCCCAAGATGGACTGTGGCGTTTGGACAGGCCTTCGAGCACCAGAACATGGCACCTGGAAGTGGAAAAAACTTCGACTCTGGCCCACTTGTGGGTCCGGCTTCCTTATTCGAACGACTGCTGAGAAGATCGTAAGGTAAGAGTTTTGTGATCATCGAAAGAAATAGCAAGCACTCGAACTGACCTTCATCACTATACTACCTGATCTTTTTTACATTTAGAATGGCTATTGCCAATGTTGTTTCGCAAACCTCCTCCCAAAGCCTCCAAGTCCCGGGGAGGTCGTCAACTAGATCTCTTCGCCCAGCTAGTCCTTCCCGTTCCCAGCCTGGCTTTGTGATCACTCCCAACGATTCTCGAACCGCTCTCACTTGTCAGTCAACTCCTGTCGAAGGAAGCCCTGGTCCCCTTTCCAATCGACTTGCTTCACCTCGACCACCAGCTGTAAAACACAAGGATTCAACTCTTCCACGGCGAAGTCTAAGAAGACCAAGGCCAATCCAGAAGGAAAGGTAAGTCTTATCAATAGGTCCAGATTGCTCTATCATGCATGAGATAGATTCTCGATTGGTTTTGTATTTGTAGAATCAATCATCCACCAGTAAGCGTGTCAGGTCACCTTCACCTGCTTCATTCAGACTCAGCAGGACACCCCGTTCATCCAAGCGATGTAATGTTGGAGCTTCAGCACCTTCTTCTGTTGGGTCACCCCAATCATTGAAGCGGACTGATGTTGAAGTATGTGTTTCACATCTTTTAAAATATTCTCGAACCAATTCACGTATTTATTTTTTATGAGATTAATGACCCCTTTCCTTTACTGTCACCAGGTATTTGAGATCCCAGATGGAGTGGACGTTGATCAAGAGTCTTCTATTGAATTTGTCTTGTCTAACAACGAACCCGGCTACAACGAGTCTCGGAGTGTCGATGTGAAGCACCTTCTCAAGTATTTTCATGAGCCAATTGTAAGTGTTTCAATTCACATCATCTCGGTCTCTGATTTACTAACATCATCAATTTCTTCTAGGATCGTATTTACAAATGTCAATATTGCAAGAAGCCATTCAAAGGTGACAAGACAGGGACCTCTTATTTCAATTTACGAGGCCATCGCGACGGTAGTGCGACACAACCTGTTTGTAAAATGCGACATAAGGCCATCCGTGACAGAATGACTCTTCAACCTTCTTATCATGAAAAGCAAGAGGTAAGCAAAAAAACCGAGAAAGGTACCTTAACATCTTTTGTCAGCGGTCCCACCTTCACCGTCGACCTCCTCAACATGATCTTAGTCATGTGGGTCGTCCGACACGCCCTTCCTTGGGCCCGATTTGAAGACCCAGCTCTTCGAGCTGCTTTTCACTCTATCAACCGAGGTGCTCTTGTTCGATCTAGAACGTGGGCAGCTCAGCAGTCAGTAATACTCTATTCAGGTTTGCACGAAAAGGCCATCAATACCATAAAAGTAAGTTTTTGCTTTTTACTCTACTTTTGTATCTTGAACTAATTGTCTATTGATCAATATGTGTTTATGATTCTTGATCTTCAGACAAACAAAGGAAAGTTTTTTTTGATACACGACGTCTGGACCACCAAAGGGAACCGATACGCCTTCATAGGTGCATCAGCCAATTACATAGATGACGATTGGAATTATAAGTCAACTCACTTGACTCTCAAGATGGTAGCTTGGAGACATTTTGGGGCTCTCTTAGCTCGACCCATTGGTTGATTTTTGGTCCGCCACGGTCTTCATAAGAAGATAGGTTTTTTTTTTCTGTTTACAATTTTTTTAACTTTTATCTTTGCTAATTGTTCCTTTTTATTTCTGTCATTACATGTTAGGTCAGACAACTGACAGTGGAGGGAATAATGGTCCTATGGCCAAAGAAATTCAAGATATGTTTATGAATGCGGACGATCCTGTTAGTTGGGACAGTTCAGCACACCATGTGCAATGCTATGCCCATAAACTGAATCTCACAGTTGGGCATGGCCTTCGAATCCTTGGTCAGACGATTACTAGTTCAAAGCCGGCAATCCCAGATGGCATTCCACTGCCCATTCCGACTCTCGAGGTGAACAATGGTGAGGATGGTATTGATATGGACGATTCAGAAACCGATGAAGACGAAGGCGACGGCTTACCGGAAAAGCCTGACGGTGTCGATGATGAAGACGATGGTATTTTAGAGCCGGTTGTTTGTGAAAAAGATGATATTGTTGCACTTGCACTTGTCAAGGTAACATATTTCATAATGATCTCCCTCTTTCATCTTTCTATTCTTCTCAGTGTACCATAATACAAGCTAACCTTTTGTTTCCTATACTGTTCCTTGTGCTAGGTGGATACTGTGAGGGGTCAAATTGCAAGTAGTGCAGCAAGGCGAAGTGATTTTAAAGCTCGATCGGCTCGTATGGGATACGAAGGTAGAATGTTGATGCATCCTTGCAAGACTCGGTGTAATAGCCACTACCAGAGTCGAAAGGTGGCGTGTGAGGCCCATGAGGTATGTACAAATTTAATTTCATATAATCATTTTTTTATAAACCATAAGCGCAGACCACATCGTGCCTTTTAGGGGAGCAACTCAATGCTCGCAGCCGACCGGAAGGCCTGTTTTTTCAAGGGAGTTACCATTTCTCTTGCAGAATGGCACGCAGTTGAATTGGTTAATAAGGTTTTGAAGGTATTGATCTTAACTAGTCCGACTTACACATGAAGCTAAAGTTTTGTTTTGCTTTCTAGACGTTCGTAGATGCAACTGCTCGGGTTGAGGGGAATGGACCTACCAGTGCTACAGTCCTAGTTGAATACAAGCGGGTTATTTCCGAGCTCGAAGCCATTCAACACGAATCACAGGATTATGCGAGCATTGACAAATCGATCAGTGAGATGATCAAGTGGCTCAGCAAGTATCAACAGGAAGCTGTCGAGTGTGAGAGTATAGTCTTAGCCACGATTCTTAACCCTCGATTGAGAGGGAAGTTCTTTTCCCTCCATTATCCCGAACATGAAGTTTCGGCAAGCTTGTCGATTGAGAATGCCTTCAACAATCAAACAGAAGAATCTCAAGAGAATGATCCATCCCCGAATACTGACAACGAAACTGGTACTGGTCTGAGTCCTACCGAGCAAGAGCCTGACACATTCGACATCTTTGGACCTTCAACTTTGGGTACTACCAAAGCATCCTCATCCAAGCTCGAGGACTACTTGCAAGGAAAGTTTCCTATGAAAAAGGACCAAACCATCCTGGGTTGGTGGAAGGTTTGTTTTTTCATTCCATTTCTCACTGATTCATATCACACTATACTAATGTTGGCTCTTTACAGGAACATCAGCATCACTTTCCCATCATGTCACAACTCGCTCGTGATTACCTGGCTGTATCGGCAACTTCTTGCGCTTGTGAGCGAACGTTTTCGGCGGCGGCGGATGTTTGCACACCGTCTCGTGGTGCAATGCTACCCAAGACGATGGAGCGGTTAGTGGGGTCTCAAGCATGGCTGAAAGAAGGAATGATACCAGAGGGTGACTTCGCAGAAGCAGCCAAAGCTCTCCAAGATTATATTTTTAGTGTATCAAAAAAGAAAAAATAGTATATTGGTGTTTATTTCTTTTTATTCTCTACATACAATACAAGGTAATAGTATAAACAAATTATATGATTTCATTTTATTGTTTTCTCTTTTTGTTACAAATGTTAAGTGCAATGATGCGTATGGTTTCCGCAATATTGCGAGTATTGTCGGCAATATCGCGTATATTGCGCAGAGCGCAACATTTCGGCAATATTGCAAAAATATTGCCCTATACCCGCTCCGCATCCGTGAGTAAAAAATTCAGACCCCCATTGCGGTCTGGTTGTGTAGCGCCTTATTGTGCTGACTGCGCAGCGCAATCAAATTGGGCCATATTTCGTTGCGCTGCGTTGCGCTTGTGGTATTGCCAGCCAGTCCTGGACTATACCCAGCTTCACAATTACCTACTGTTGAGTCCGGTCCATCAAAATCACACAAACCCAGACAAATCAAAAGGCCAATTGAAACAACCAATCCTGAATCTTCTACTGGTACCTCTTCCAAGCCGTGCGATTCACCTGTCAATTGAGTAGTACAAACAGTGAATAAATCTTTGAAACAATTTTTGGTTTCCATTCCCTAATTCAATTGCAATCGAAGCTATTGTAACCCTAAACATCAACCTTTTGGATCAGTTTTATGTTTTATTCACTTAACTCATTGCCCGGTTTGGTTGTTTTGGATGGCTTGAATGTCCCAATCAGCTACTTCATTGACTTGAAGAACCTGAAAGTTTTGTACAAAAAGATACCCAAAAGCTACAGCCGTTCCTTGATTGGTTACTTTTCTTACAACTTTTTTTCAACATTTTCAACAACTTTTGATTTTTCTTCTTTTGTAAGTGAGTAATAGTATCTCTTGAGCACAGCCAACAGTACTCAGATAGTCTCTGAGATTGTTGTACAAACTACTTTTTTGAGGTTTGACTTCTTTCAATCTTTGAGATCTGTTACACTTGAGTTAGACCTGATGGGCAGCCTTTCACAGCCTGTATAATCTATATCACCAATGTGACAGCCGATAGCTTGATCCACCACTTGATCCAGTCAGACAAGCTCTATCTCAAGTTATCTTGATATCATTCAACCTTGAATTCTCTTGACTTCATTCAATCTTGACTTATCTCAATTCCATTTTATCTCAACTTTTGATATCGTTGGTGGCTGTGAAAAAGTAAGTTTCATGGACTTATTACTGAATTGCTACCATGCATTCTTGTCTCCTCGATTGATCGATTTTTGCACCAGGTATCATCACTGTTAGCCGGATCTATCAGAATGATACCTGTGGATTGGTGCATCAAGGCATCTGGATGTGCCTCTGAACCATGAAGCAAAAGATCATCTCAATTGTGCTGATGCTAACTATTGATGTATACCTTTGCATGTCTCAGATCAATCCAGCTCTCCAAATACTCTTCTAGCCTATCTCACCCACAAAACGTGAGTCATATCCTTCCCCTGATGTAGAGGTATTGAAAACCTATACTTACATTAATTCAACTTCTTTCATCTTGGGTCTGAGTTAGACAAAAAGACTTGATTTTTGACTTTGGTTGTAGAGAGGATACAAATAAGTAATTGGAGGTAAGCTGAGATTGAGATCAATCATGATTTGTTGATATTGAAACCAGTTTATAACAAAAATGACTTACAAATGTATTGCAACTGATTTTAGAAATGGAATTGTCAGAAAGCAAAAGTGGAAATGGATCACAACAGAAATAAATGGCTACTTTTGATGTGCAGAAAGTTCCATTGTCTCTGCATCACTTCCTGCTACCAACCAATAGCAAAAGGTCTATCAGTGGCTCAACTCCATTTGGACATCACATAAGCAATAAAGGAATGAAAGGTGAGTTTCTTGATGGTAGGGCGCAATAAGGAATGTAACTGATTTGTTTGTCATATCAATGGCTTGGATTATAGACTGACACAGCAAGACAGATCAACCAGCAAACCCCAGCTCATTGTCATTGTCCAAGCTTTCAACAGTTTATGGGGGTCAACTCAAACTTGGACAGCAATCAAATCATTGTAGAGATGTCAAAGGTCCAGTTGCTCAATCCTTTCACACTGGATTTGAAACAGCTTATGATCTAGCTCAGCGGCCTTCAGGTGGAGTTTTGTCAACTCCGCAATCATCAATCAAAACATCAAATTTGGGGTTTGATACTTCTTTGATCACACAATATCCGCATTCACCATGCCATAAGACTGACTCAGATGACCCCTATCATGTGTACAACCAAGAATATGATGAACTGGAATTGGATGCATCAACTGATGATGCCAATAGGCCTTTTCCACCTCATAGTGACAATATTGAAGAGCCAGATAATTGGACCAAATTCTCCCTAACATCTCCAAACCCTTCTCTTACGTTGGACCCTTTTGGCAAGTCAGAGATGGCTATAGATAACTCTAAGCTATTGAATGATTCTCAAGTCGATCAACTAGATGGCCATCTATCAATTGATGTAAAAATTCCACAAAAGCAGACTCGGGGTTTGGCTTTTGAGGGTTCTTGTCAGCCCTGGGTACATACACATGTACCCAAAGACTAACTTGTAAATATAAACATTACTCATAAAACCCAAGTACATGTACATATATCTTAGAAACATATGTAACATGTAATAAAATATGTACAAAACACTAATTACATATATACGTAATCAAGAACTAATATGTAATATATAAGATTACATACAAAAAACAATAGTGACATCTCATAACTCAGTATCAAGAGTTAAAAATGCTTATATAGCATTAAACACTTAATGATTACTGAAAATAACATTAAGTGTAAGTAATTATAAAAAATAATAAAAATAATAATTATAAACCTAATATTGTAACACTTGTGTATATCACAATATTAGGTTTAGAGAGCTGAATATATAAACCAAAACTCAGTTCATCCTCAGAGAAGAAACCAAGTTTACACATACCACTTTCTAAAGAACCTTCAAGAGTTCAATTAGAATAAATATCAAGAGTATTACAAATAGTAATACTAGTGATTCATTCTATTCATCTTGATCTTTCCTGACTAGATCCCAGTAAGTACACTTCACTTCTGGATCCTCTACTTTCCCCAAGTAGTAACTATATTAGGTTGGTGACCTCCAAGTTAATAACCAATAGGTTGGTGAGCTCTAAGTTAATAACCATCAGGTTGGTGACCTCTAAGAGGTAACCAAGATAGTGATCTTTATAATCACTCTTTATCCTGTTACTGAAGGGATACTGGAGAACTTTGGGATCCAGTTCTCATTATAATATTGAATTATAAATTAAAACCTCTTCTAAAGAGTCAACTAACTGTAGTCTGCCAGGATTTGTCCCAGCAGACTCTTAGTTGTTTAATTATCATCCATCCCTCTCATCCTCTTCTCTTCTACCTCTCATCCTTCATCCTCTTTGTAATTAGATATATCTTGAAATATAATAATAATTTATTATAATTCACCATTTACCTAGTCCCATTACCACATTTAGTGAGAGTAGCCTCCTTCAGAAGAGCCACTACCCTCACAGTTCTCAAAGTAGTATTCCAACTTGCATCCCCACTTGCATTCCAACTCACAAACCTGCTTGTCCTCCATCTCAACGTCTGGTCCTTGCTCCATTTTGCCCACCAGCTCATGCTTCAGGCTGTTCTCCCACTCTGCGTCTGAATTGTTCTCTGACTTGTCCTGCAACTCTTGCTTCTTTTAATCATTCTCCAACTAGTCCTCTGATTTAATCTGGGAGTTGTCCTCTTATTCATTCTACAGCTGGTGCGCTGACTTGTCCTTTGGTTCGGTCTCCAACTGGTTTGATTCATTCTATGAATCATGACCTACCTCCTGTTTCAACTCCCTCTACAATCCAATCACCAACTCCAACTCCAACTCCAATCTATCCTCCGACTTGTCTCACCTTTTCTACCTTCTCCAATTAATTCACCTTCTCTGACTCCTTCTCCATCTCCAACTTGTCATGCAATAGAAGATCCAATTGAAGAGTTCTTTGCAAATTTATTTGAAGATTCAATTTGTGGCTCATCTCAAGAATCAAATCTAGGTTTATCTGAAGACTCAATCACCATCACACAGTCAACAAAGAATGCTAGAGGGAAGGCTAGAGGGAATTCTAGAGGGAAGGCAAAGGGGAAGGCTAAAGGGAAGGCTAAAGGGAATCAGTTGCAAGGAAAAGAAGGTCAGCAGCAATCATACTTAAATGACGCTTGTAAACCAAATGTATTTCAGATTTACTGACATGTTATAGTACTCTGTGTGTAAAGGTGATAACAAGAATTCTTCTAAAGACAATAAGGAGAATACTGTAGTCATTTTTGCCTCATATGAAGTCTACTTGAGGCAGTCAAAGGAAGCAAAAGCTGCTACAAAGCAAAAGAAAAGAGATCAAATTCAAGCTTTGGTCAACAATTACGAGTGGGTTCCTGCCCTAGGGCCACAAGGTGGTCGATGTGCTGAAAACTCCTTCACCATTGAAATTGTGTCTACATCCTTGGAAAGGGTTGAGCGCCAAGCCACCCAAAATCATTGAAGATTGAATAAAGCCAATGGCTGTTCATATTTCTGATCATAAGCCCCGCTGGATTCTTCACTGGATAGGTATTGATTACAAACCAAAGAAGGGTCTCAGTGAATATGATGTTGATACTGAGAGCGTCTGGGAGGAGTTTGTTGAGGTGGCATTAAACTTGAAAAGGGACCACTCATTGGGTCTTATGGTCCGGATGGAGAATCCAGAATTGATTGAGAAAGATACCAAACAGTTTCAGAATCAGATTGACCACCTGAAATCTTTAGCTGGCCAGCTAGAAGATGACTCTTCTCAAAAAACTATGAAGCAACTTCCTTCGCTTGATGATCCTAACCCCCACTCTGGCACAATAGAATGCTTGATGGCGCAGTATAGAAGTGGAAAAAAGGGGGGTCTGACCCAATGAGATATATTGATCCATTAGATTCTACAAAATGGGTTTAATTGAACGTCACACGACTTCGAAAGTAGGCAGATGACATGGTGAGTAGTTTTTCAATATTTTTTAACTTCTCACAGAGCTCATGTGTATTATTAACATTGTTCACTGCGCTGAATAGATAGAGGCTTGTCGCAATGGTCACAAAGATGTAACTTTATTAAAACCTCCTAATAATCCTATGTTCAAAACAAACGTAGGTGGACGCAAACCAGCTGGATTTAAAGCCATTCATGAAGATCACCCCAGCTATGCACCACCTCAAGCATCATCATCAACAGTACCAATTACAAACCAATTCAACACCGACAGCACCATTCCTCAAGCTCTCCCCTCAACATCAACAGTACCAAATCAACTAGATCACCAGATGTTTCTAAAACATTTTTGTGGGACATTTAATGACTTCCTGAAATTCTCTCAAATTTCTACCACTGACACCAAAAGCCACGACCTTCTCTCTGAATTAGGTCTGGACCATTGTTCCACCTTCATTGTCTCAAGTAACATGAGTGAAGACAAACCCCAAGGGTTGGGGTTTTCTCTCGGTGCAGCTATCAAGCTCATAAGTGGTTCCACTTTTTGCCAACCCTATATCACTGCAAAAATAATGTATTTTTCCAAGGTGAAAAATGATTGACATTAATGCACAAAATGATTAATAATGCAGAATTAATGCAGAAAAATGCATTTTTAATCATTTTGTGAAATAAATGTAATCATTTCTCACCTTGGAAAAATCATAACATTTAATCCCAAAGGCACTTCGCTTACAAAACTCGAAAAAATCCACCATTAGCGTGATTTTTGAGTTTTTGTAAGGTCTCTCTCTCAGAGACCTTCACTGAGTCTGAGGGTCACAAGGCTGAGGCCAGACAGAAGTAGCACCTGAGTATAATTCCTGATAAGCCTATAGAAAAGAACAATCAATATAAAGAAATCTAAGTAGAGAGACCAGACAGAAGTAGCACCTGAGTATAATTCCTGATAAGCCTATAGAAAAGAACAATCAATATAAAGAAATCTAAGTAGAGAGATAAGGAGGAAAGGAGTTCCTTGAGAAAAGAAACTGAAAGGGAGAGAGGATGGGATCTCTATAAATGTACTTCTAACACCAACTCTGTAAACCCATACTACACATGTAATGCTAACCCATACCCCATACTCTTCCCTTACACCCCCCCCAACTAAAAACAACGCAACACAAAAGACTTCCCCCAACTAATATTAACCAATTAAACCATTTATAAGAAATAAAAAGGAAAACTCGAAACCAAAATTGAAATACATGAGATACTTGAATTAAAAAATTAAATAAACAAAAATGAAATGAAAAGAAAAAAAAGGAACTAAAGTGGAATATTCGAACTGATTGAATTAATTAAAGAAAAAGAGACAAAGGAAAAAAAGAAAGAAGCAACCACTATCGAGAGCCTGAGAGGATCCATCGTATTCCCACGTGCTTGATCGAAAAATTCCGGAATCCACGCCGCGACACGTTCTGGAAGAGCAATGCGAAACATATGTGCTCACAGGCGTGGCCAAGGTGTTGTTGCGAAACGACAAGGAGGTAGAACCCCGCGGCGGTGCATACGTAAGGAGAGAACTTACTTGCACAAGGTAGTCTCTCGCCCCTCTCAACAGACGTCCGCTGTCTCATCCGTCCGATACCGTTTGAGCTTCGAAATATGAAAGACATCGTGTGTGTTATCGTTGGCCGAAAGCTGGAGGCGAACATCTCTACCCCCATTGATTACCTCTAAAACCCGGTAAGGCCCGTCGTATCTTGCACGCAGCTTCGCCACCTTGCCACCCACTTGAGAAGCTCAATGAGCACTATCAACCAAGACTTGATCACCTTCCTTAAGCTCTAAACCCCCTCCCCTCCTCTTGTTATAATGCACAGCCTGTTCCACACGCAACACCCAGAGTTTATCACGGCAACGTGCCCAATCAGCTTGTCTAGACTCTACCCATCTCTCCACATCTTGCCCAACAGCCTCCACCGAAGACGGGACTGGGAATAACCTTGGTTGATGACCCAGCACGAAATACATAGGATAAACTCCCGTCGCCGAGTTAATCGCCGAATTGATAGCGAACTCGACAGAGGGAAGTGCTTCGAGCCATCGTCCTTGACGTCCTTGAGTGGAGAACCGTAGAATTTGGCCAAGTGTCTTATTCGTACGTTCTGCACGCCCATCTGCCTGTGGATGATAAGCAGTAGTCAAGTTAATTGTGATACCCAGTAACAAGTGAAGTTCTTTCCAAAAGCGAGAACCCAGATCTTGTCTCTATCACCAATCATTTCATCTGGTGCCCCAAATATCGACAGCCACAAATTGTACAGCCGCCTCGCCGTTTTCTCGGCTGAATCCTTTTGATTCGTTGGAATCAGCCTGACAAACCCCGTGAGCCGACACGTGCAGGATAAGAGCATGTCATAGTTAGAGACTTTCGGAAACGGACCCACAAAGTCCAATGCGATGCTGCTCATTGGTCGGCGAGGGAGATCCGTGCTCTGAGCTTGTCCAGGCAGGAGGGTAGTACGTGCCTTGTTCCTTTGGCATTCATCGCAACAAGCCACCCATTTCTACACATCATCACTCATACCGGGCCAAAAGAATTCCTGCTTCAACCGATTGTAAGTCTTGAGGTTTCCAAGGTGGCCCACCGTTTGATGCGCCGATCGAATCAGCCCACTCCTCAACTCTCCGTTTGCCGGGATCACCACTCTATCATCCATCAACATCAAACCCTCCTCCCATCTACAGTTTGCTCGTAGTGGCAACACCTTTGCCAACTTTATGCAAAACGGATCAACACCATAGCCTTCTTTAATCGATGTAAGCATGTTAGTACTCAATGCAGGACGAGATTCCGTCAACGCAGCCGTGTCTACACGCGAGAGGGCGTCTGCAACTGAGTTGTCCGCTCCTTGAAGGTACTTGAAGTCTAAGTCGAATTGAGAGAGGGTTTCCAGCCAACGCCCTTGTCTCCGACTAAGATTTCTCTGCTTCAACAAATATGTCAATGAGTGATGATCAGTCATAACGTTGACTTTCAATCCAAGGAGTAGGAGGCGCCATTTGTTCAGCGCATGAACAACCGCCAAAAGCTCTTGCTCGTGTACTGGATAATTACGCTCAGCTGGGGTCATGGTCCTCCCATCGTAAGCAACAGGTGACGCAGTTTCCCAATTTTCACCTTGAAAAAGCGCCGCTCCAAGCCCATGCCCACTAGCGTCAGTGAAAAGCCAGATTGGTTCCTCTGAGTCGTAGTCGAGGTTTCGAAGAACTGGTAAGGTAGTGATCATCCGCTTGATGTTGTTGAAGGCTTCATCTTCTTTGTCTGTCCACTTCCATTCCTCAGGTTTCTTCTTAGAACTTGTTAAAGGCGTTAAAGTACTGACATATCTTGCTAGACCTTCTATAAATTTTTTCATCCATTGGACAGTACCCAAAAATTCCTTCAGTTGTTTTGATTTCTTGGGCGCACGCCATCCCGCTACTTTTTCGACCTTCTCTTCATCCGCACTGATGCCATCGTCACCAATAACATGACCTAAGAACTTGATCTGTCGTCGAAACAACTGAGTCTTTTTGATCCCACAATAGAGGTTAGCTTCACGGAGGCGTTGCAATACCTGACGTAAGTGTTGTTCATGCTCTTCCACGGTCTGTGAAAAAACCACGATATCATCAATATACACAACGCATACTTTGTTCAACAAATCACCAAGTGCCTCTTCGCAACGGCGTTGTTGGGTTGCCGGCGCGTTTGTCAGGCCCATGGGCATGACGACCCATTCATACAGTCCCCACGGCGTCTTGATCGCTGTCAGTGGGATATCTTCTTCCTCCATTCTGGTTTGGAAAAATGCGTTAATTTGATCAAGCGAAGAATAAATCTTGCCTGACGCTACGAGCCTAACTGCCTCATCCGGATTAGGCAATGGTCCTCGATCCTTCACCGTGTATTTGTTGAGGGTTCTGTAGTCGCAGATGAGCCGTGGTAATGCGGTCGGATCCTTCTTTGGTATGATCATCGAAGGAGATGCGTATTGGCTGTGAGATTTTCGAATCCTCCCCGCCGCTACATGTTGATTAAGCAATTTCTTCCAAGCGTCCAAGTGTTTTCGTGGATATCCGTACTGTTTATCATTGATCTGAATGTTTGGGTCAGTTAAAATTATGCGGTGTCGAACCTTGGAAGCTTCGGATTGCAGCTTGGCCGGGAAAATCTCATCATCTTCAGCATCAATATCATATACTGCCGGCAACTCCTCAGGGAATAAATCTTCGAACTCTCTTAGCATAGCAACCTCACGCACACTGAACTCATTCACTTCATTCACCTTCTCCATATTTTGTAAAACTGTGCTGACTAAGGCTTTTCTTCTCCTCTTCAATTCCTCACTCTCTTGTCTCTCATCAATCACACTCTGTTCATAAAAGCTATAACCATTCTTTTCACTACGAAGTAAGCGTTGGGAAAGAGATACATCAAGACAGTGTTTTGAAAGAAAAGGCGCCCCCAAGATTAAATCGTAATCCCCTCCTAATGGTGCCACCTTGAAGGCTGTCGCTCCGAAGGTAAACGAAGGGTGAGGTGCCTTGATGTTAGCGAAAGTATATTCTTTTAAGACAAACGGTGTGGGCTCCGAGAGAATAGCAGGACGCACCGTGACCGGGACAGGTAAAGGGCGTCGAATCAATCGTAGTTTATCAGTTGCTTGTTCCGACAGGAGGTTCGTCCCTGCACCCGTGTCAACTACAATACACTGAAGCAGATACTGCACGTTCACGGAGCCAATTCATGATCAGAGTTCTTCCACCACTATGATTTTTAGAGGAAGATCCATA